>NW_026728844.1:823458-942458 GCF_030272615.1 Cryptomeria japonica | reverse complement strand
TTCTCTAGTAGCTACCCTTGCTTCGATTCCAAATCCACCACCATAACCTAGCACCCCTTACGATTTCCAAATCCACGGCATACCTGCCATTTCGATAGCCATCACCTCGCCCAGGGCCTATTCCCATTCCAGATCAAGTGAATCGAACCCTACCAGCAACAAAGCAAGCACCCAGTGCCCGTAGGGGACCCGGTAAAAGCACCAATTTATGTTCCACCAGGTGCAGAGAGAAGGATAGGACGTAGTTACGGTCCCAGGTGGAGCTAATTGAGTAATTTCAATAGCATAAGTTGTTGCATTTTCATCAGTCCTTGTTGACCTATAATGCAGCTCAAGATTGAGTTCCAAGTCCAGTCAAATAAGCGGGTTCACCGGGACAGACGCAGGAGAGACAAAGGCAAGGGCGGAGGTACCATCAGATCCAGAGCCTTTGAATAATCCAGATACGGAGATAGCATTAGCAAAAGAAGCACCGAAGCACCAGCATAAGAAGCAGAGGCAACAGAAACAAAGGTAAGAGCAGGAGCAAGGGTAACAGGGACGAAGGTAGAGTAATATTCTGTTGATCCAATCGCCTATAGATAAGTAGGGGCCCGTTTCAGTTTATTCACCACCTAGCCCTTCCTTCCGCTTCGGTTGTTGCCCCAGCATCCATGCCAGTAGTGCTAGTGCCAGCATCCTTTCGCAATTATGGTTCCATATCCACGACCGAAATGATAAACCAGTTCAAATTGATGACCCGAACCCTCGCATGCTTAACCTTGGGCATCTCCCTAACCCGCTGGGCCTTGACCGCCTGCTCAACCATAGGCGGCGGCTTAATAAGCTCTTGACCGGACGACTGGACATGAATTGTGCTGCATTATGTCTCCCTCCAATTAATTCATAATCGTTCGACGACTGCTGTACCGAGGGGCTGGATGAGAAAGTCTGAATGGCTGACTGACGGTACATATGCTCCACCAATTGGGCTGCGATCTGAACAGTCGGGACCGCCGCCTATCTCCTCCTCTTTCTCTTTACGATTGATATGGGCTCTTGGCTGGATCGGGGTGTGCACAGCGATGCCGACTTAATATAGGTCTAACAGCAGCGCAGGAAGCATAGGTACGGGCAGTTTCAGATGTGGTTAAACCAATGGTATTATAGCCAGCATTCTTTCTATCTGTTTTGGATTGAGATTGATACCCAGGAGCAACTGGCGCAGATACAAGAGCAGATCCCGTTGTTTCGAATACAATTCCAGGTCGAGATACAGAAGCTATTTACCCTTGAATAGATCGAGAGTCAGTTCTTGTTTATCCATATCCATATCCCGCAGCAAAGGCAAAGCTATAGCCTGTAGTTATTGTGGAATCGCCTCTATTATAAAGGCATCCTTTTCACGTTGAATATCCCGCCCCTTCTCGGACCACCACCTAGTTCTCTAGCTGTTCCTACTTTTCGTGCATAGGAGTTCACACTTTTTGTACATCCCTACTGCTTAAACCCATTCAGCGCGTGAGCAACACGTTTCATTCAGCGTCTGTTGCCTGGGTGAAATCTTATCTGCTTTATTAGCTTTTAGTAAACCATAGTAATACCCATAGGCTTTTGCAGTTGAAACCCCGTAGCAAAGGAAGCACTCTATATGGTAGCACTATATATGGTACTAGCCCTGCTCGCTTCTGTACTGCTTCTTACTCTTGTTCTAGATAATCTCAAACTGGTGAATCAACGGGTTTGCCATAGTAAGCAACTGAATCAATCCGATAAACTGAATCCGACTTTTTTATTGCTGGTTATTCAACTGATGGATCGTTCGACTGGGCTGCTTATTGCATGCAAGGAGATATAGCTTCCCCACCAATGCCAGTGCTTGCTTCCCTGCCACTAGTTATAGTCCCAGCTTACGTATTCTCGCATTCCTGTTCCGACATTTAGATTGTTCCGAAATTGTCCGTTTATCATGCATATATAGAGCGTTCGATCGGACTGGACTGCTACGGTTATCGCTAGTTTGAGCAGAATAAATGTACGTATAGCTCGATGGATAGTGTCGGATAGGCTTGCATGCCAAAAAAAACACACGCATATTTAGAAAGCTGATCACTAAGGGACCTATAAAAGCACATACATTACTACATCTCGTTATCCGAACCTCCGTATGTATGCATGATACTTATAAATCACAAAGAATCTGCCTCGATGTTACCTTTGCGCTATTAAGCCTGTGGATCATCAATGCCACAAGTTCAGTGTCAAATCTATGCCCCTAGGCCCGATAGCAACAGAGGCATAGGCTTCAGTAATGGAAGAGGTAGAAGCAGTTCGAGAGCCAATATCAGATCCTACCGTTGCAAAGCCCGTTCGAAAGTAAGCATCTGAGCCAGTGAACCCAGTTACCCTAGTTGGGTGTTCGTAATTAAAGAATGAGATTGCAAACAAACCATGGCCACATCAATCTAAACTAAGACTCGGGCAGGTGGGTCCACCCGAGTTTCCCAATGCTCGCAAAAAGACTGGGCACGCTCATGCTGACCCTGGCAGCCCGTCAGGGTTTATCCCTCCGACAATACCTACCCATTGCCCGAGCCAACGGGGTTAAGAAGGTCGTCCAAAGGGAGCACTTCCTTCGTCCGCGCCAGCACAATTTATCACCGCCGCCCACGTGCAACTTAAGCCGAGCCAAGTGCCCTAAATAGTGAGAATCCTATATCTCAAGCCTAGCACCAGCAGTTCGAGTTCCCCTCCCTCGAAGTGCACATTGGAGGACTGACTCATCAGCCCCCCCCCAAGGAGAGGTCGGGGGGGTGCGAACCAATGTTTAGCTTGTGCCTCTCCCTATGTCTTTCCGGGAGCGCTGGAGGGCTTCCCGATAAAATGATCGAGGAGGACCACCCCGCTGCAAACCGGCGCAGCACTGGAAAAGCTATTTGGGAGGCTAGACTCGATTCTTCTCGGTAGTTGACGAAACCTTTCAAATTCATGAATAATGATTATCGATAATTCGCATAGCGGTTAACCGATTATATACGTAACATGCCCCCGTAGGGCCTCCCAAACTGGTCCCCCGCCCGGGGTCATAAATTGGCTCAAATGGCCCTACAATTCTATGGGGTGGGTGCATTTGGATCAGCTGCTCCTACCGAACCCCTACCCCCCTACCATGGCACTAGGCACCTCCCCATTCTAATTTGAGGGGGCCCTTCAAAAAGTAGGGGGGGGACATATTACGTACATTTTTTTATCATCTTTCCCACCGGCCGGGCATTACGAATAGTTGTTGTGGGGGGCCCGACCACCCACCCCCCTACCATGGCCCTGAAAATAGTAGGGGGACGTATAGAATCTGGCCCCAGCCGTAGGGGCCGTAAACTAATTAATCCGTTCATTTAAGAATATGGAAATAGCTCTCCCCGGAAAGATTATCCTGTTCTGGGGTTCCGAGAGAAAGGCAACTATATATAGTGGGGTAGGGGCCCTAACTAGCCATAATTCTATGGACCACCCCCGGAACTTCACGTTTCCCCCCTACTATCTAAAGGGCTAGCAGGTTGATTAATGGCAGCCCCTACCATTCTAAAGGGCTAGCAACGGCACGAGTGTTGACTGGGGGGCTAGCGGGCTGCAGTCAAGCCCTACCCCTATAGAGCCATTGTAGGGGGCTGGGACTGCAGTCAAGCCCTACCTCAAATTCTATGGTTCTAGCAGGTGCCATTTACAGAGGGCCCCTACGGGGTGGGAGGGAGATTAAGTTGGCATCGACCGCTCCTCCGACCAACGCTCTCCCCCAACTGAGTAGGTGCTGGAGGTGGATTGTATTCCCCTTCCGTGGTGATATCATGATCAGTAGCTAGACGCGATTCCCCGAACGAAACGAAATATGCTGCGTGGCCCCATAGAATTGTAGGGCGGCATGCTGCTGCTCAAAAAGATCCGCGTCCCTCGATTTTAGGGCCTCTAAACAAGTTCCGATCCGAAGAAAAGTAGTGAGTGATACAGGTTTCCCCGGCCTTTCTCGCTCCGGCTGAGCGATGTGTGAGCGGAAGCGGGGGTGCTAAACACGTTCCGACTCAGTGACATTGACTGGGAATGGTTCAAACCCCTGTATATCATCCGGACCCGGCTGTGCAAAGGGCAATTCACTGGCGAGGGGGGGAGAATACTCATGTCCCTTTGGTTCGGAGACACGGGCTGATCATTCCGCCCCGAAGAGCTGTTGCCGATGAACCCTGTCCCTCATATCCTGAGCCATACCGCAGAAGACCGAGTCGGATCGTAAGGAAGTGGTTCAACCATGCCCTGTTCATTCCCACCAGGTCCTCCGCCCCGATAGTCCATCAATTCCGTACGAACAGATTCGCTGTGCCGGCTGATCCCCATCGTTTCTTACCCCCCTCTCCGGTCAGTCAAACCAATCCGACTTTTCATAGTCGTCTATAAGACAGGGGTGGGCCCCTACTATTCTATGGCAGGAAGATATAGGTGAACTCGTATTTGGAAGGAGAATTGGTAGCGAATCATCCGGATGGATGTGGGGAGAATGGCTGCTTGTTTGATCGGCAGTATCGGAGAGCAACCAGCATTGCCCTCTTTTCCATTATTCGAGCGATTGACTGGATGAATGGATAATCCAGAGGGATGAAAAGCAGCTTATCAATGCAACTACCTGGCCCCCCCTGGGAGGTAGATTATTGTAGGGGCCCTCCCCCCATAGAATTGTAGGGCGAGCTCGAGCCTTCGCCGCAACTATCGAGTGCAAGCCCCTACCCCTACCCCCTACTATTGAAAGGGCTATGGCTATGGCCCTACAATTCTATGGGGGCGTATTAATGAACTGCAGTCAAGCCCGTACTCTCACAAGCTGATGCCACCCCCCCTCAGATTCAATTGTGGGCCCCTATTTTCTATTATGGCAGGAGGAGACGGGGATGGAAAGCAATGGAATGATATGGCCCGCCCTATTCTAATGGGGAGGGTTTGCAATGGCCCTACTATTCGACCACCCACCCTGATTATGCCCTAGAGGGCCATAGAATTTTGAGGCAGGCTCCGGGCCGCTGTTAGCTTTAATAGAATTGATAGGGGGCCGCTGCCCTCTAGGGGCCGCTGCCCATCAAATAGTAGGGGCCCAACGCCAACTAGAGTTCCCTCTGCACCACCCTGCTTCCCTGCATTGGGGGTATTCTAAGGTAGTGCGAAGAGTAGGGCCCCCTACAATTATATGGGACTCGATCATCAATACGTCACATGGGTGGATGGGAGGAGGCTAGTTTCCCACTCAACCCTTTTCACTATAGCCTCCCACCCTGCTTCCCAACTATTCGCCAGGGGGGGGTGGGGGGTGGGCATGTGTAGTATAGAATCTGAACGAATAATCTGCCCTTGTCTTTCCAGGCGGGCCCCTACAATAATCTTAAAGGGGGCAGCCACCGGGAAGCACCGAAGCGGCGAAGGATAGCAGGAGGGAACCAACCATGGAGGGAAGCACAAATTCTATTATTCCCCTGCAGGCAGGCCGGGGGGTCGGATAATAGAAACCGGGCAGTCTACGGAGCCAGACGAATGATCAAGAAAGGTAGGGCAGAAGTTCTACCTGCTGATTGAACCTTCCAAGGGAAGTTGGGAACGGCCATATCTATAGAGGGGCGATTAGGCCAGATCTTTCTAAAAAGAAGAGAAGGGCGAGTATGGATGTGTAGGTTCTTTTTATCATGATGAATCAAGCTTTCCCCGCCCTATCATAACCAGTGTGCATTCGATGTTTCGAATCGCAGTCTTATATATCTAACCAAAGAACCGGACCCGATTCCATCCCGAGTAACCCTTGATGGTGGGCGATACTGGGGTAAAGAATGGACGCGGGGGGTTAGGCTTTTTTTTGTTTTAATCGGCCTCATGCCTCTAGATTGGGATGATCAATTCGGACGGTACAAGCAGCCCATCCGGAAAGGCCCCTCTTCCTCCACACGATGGCTGTCAAGAGGTTGACTCGAGAAACTAGAAACTTTAGAGAGCGACGCTCGACCGACGGGCAAGCTCTTAAGCCTCAGCAGCCGGAGAGAGCTTGCGAATGACTCCACCATAGACCCCATTCTGAAGGCGGGGTAGGGCAAACGGGAGACTCAACCGAGCCCGCAAAAGAATATTGGCCAGCAAGCATAGCGAGGGCTAGGCTCTCTGAATGGGGTCGTTGGGTGGGCCGATTAGTCACTTTTCCAGCTATATCCAACAGCCTAAAATTCGCCCCTACAATTCTCTTTATTGCGCTCCCATTCATCCGTTATAGCCGAATCATGAACCAACGAATATGAATATGGTGGACTATTCTCCGATGCACCCGTCCGAGATAGAGATAGGTTATTCTCCGAAATAGTTCCAGGGTTGGCCCCGGCTCTATATATCGAGAAGCCCAATTATCTTAGTTGCTGTAACGTATACAGAGAGAGGGTAGAGAGAGGGCTGACCCCCTATCTCTATATGGGTCGCCCAACCCCCTCTCTCTAGATGGGGGATATAGATAGCCATAGCCGCCCTCGACCGAGGCGGGCCCAATCCCGGGCTTTAAGAATTCCTATCATATATATATATGGGGGGAGTCGGAATAGCGACAATATCGGATAAGCTTCGTGTTCTCTACCATGCCAACTAGGGACAAAGGGGTGGTCGAGCCCCCATATAGATCTATAGGCTCTCCCTTTATCAGCAGGGGATTGAGAGCGATTGAATTGAATGTTTTGTTCCGGAATACCCGTAAATAGTACGGGGTACGGGCGGAAGGGTTCCATGCACGGTTCGGAGAGCGCTTGTTCTCTGTTCCCAGTCAGAGTTGCGCAGTGTGTGAGCCTCACTCGGTGGCCCTACTATTCTGACGGGCGGTGGAATGAATTGGCTTAGTTTGGTTCGGCTCGGGAAGGCGTGAAAGGTGGGAGGTGCCCTACTATCTAGCCGGGCGCGGGCTCGCGTAGGATCGGGTAGTTGTTGCAATTATGGGATGTCCTATCTCCTCCCACCCAACTTTTATACCGGCCCTTTAATAGTAGGGGGCCATAGAATAGTAGGGGCCCCCCACCCCAGCCCAAGATTCTATACGTAACAGTGGAAGCTCGAAGAGCTACCCATAAATGACCTATCCCTACACCTCTCTTTTTAAGGTCGAGCGCCCCGCCCTCCTACTATCCCGGCCCCCTTTTTTCCCCCCACCCTCCCCGTGTGAATTGAATACGATTATCGTCTTCTCTTCGTCTTCATCAGACGATTCTCGTCTTACTACAACGGGCTAATCTTATCCGATTATCGTCTTCTCGATCCTCGCTTCTTTACTGTAGGGTGGGGGGCCCCTACTATTCTATGGCTAGTGGTAGGGGGCTAAGGTCTCTTCTCGATCCTCTTCTTTCCACCCGATCGAGTGCGGAACTCTCTATAGTTATGGTTGTGCTCTAAGGACAGGACAGAGATAGGCGAGATAGACCCTCGCTAGACAGTTCTAGTTAGTTAGAGTTATATATGGCAGTTGGGAGTCTCAGTCGGAGTATCTAGTCTAAGTCAATAGATGGATGATCTCGACCCCTCCCGCTCACTCTCCCCGAAGGGGGATTAGCCGGGATTATAGGTCACTCATGTTACGTAGATAGTCGGTCACGATGCATATAGATAAGCCGACCTCTGCTCTAGTATCCTAGCGAAAAAAGGTTTCCCCACGCTACCTTTGGGAACCTCCCGATAGTAGGTGAAGTAAGTAGTTTCAGTATATTAGCTGGTTGCCAACTATAGTTGAGGTGGAGGATGGAATCCAGGTTGGCTGGAATCCTGTCCTAACGAACTAAAATTCGGAACTTTACAATTAATAGACCTCTTAATAACTATGCCCCCCACCCCCCCTCTATAGTTATCTACCGACTAGAATTCTGCCATAACTATGCCTCCCCATAGAATTGTAGGGTCGAGTGGAGCCCCTACTATTCTATTATTCTAGCAAGCTGATGCCCCCTACTATTCTAAAGGGCCAACCCCACACACGCCTGCTACCCGGTAGGGGCCCATCCCGGCCCCCCAACTATAATTGGAGGAGGGCCCCCTATCAATTATATGGGGCGTCATTAATAAGAGGTAGATTAGTAGTGGGGATTCTAGTTCGCCTGCTAGACTTCTATATCCACCCACCCCTGGGGGGCCACCCACCCAACTATAGTTCCGTTCGAATCCCATTGAATCGAGCGAACGCGACTCCCACGTAAGGTGATACACCACTTGGGATAGTTCTCTGAGCAACTATAATGAATTCCCCCAACTATCTCCTCCACCTGGCCCCCCCCTGGGAGGTAGATTATTGTAGGGGCTGCCATTAATAAACCTGCTAGCATAAGTTCTCCCACCCCCTACTATTGTGCCTGCCTGCAGGGGAAGGCCCCTTAACGATTATTGTCAAGGGGGCCCCTATCATTTTATAGGACGTATGTATAGAATCTGGCCAATGGGGGGCCGTGCTTAGAATAGTAGGGGCCTGCCATAGAATAGTAGGGGCCGCTGTTCCAATTGCCCGTAGGGCTGTTCCAATTGCCCTTTCAATAGTAGGGGCCGCTGCCCTGGCAAATAGGCCGGGGGGCCCCCCTTCGCCTATTATTCGTTAGCCCTCCCTTCAAATAGTAGGGGATTATTGTTAGTTTGGCCCGCCCAATCCCAACTCCCCCATACCCACAACAACTTATTAGGAGGGGGGGGGGGAGGGGGGGGGCGAGCAGTCAATAACTATAAAGGAAGGTGCGCGCTATCTATTATGTATGCCCTCGGTGCGTGCGTGCAGAGGAAGATTAGGTGGGTTTAGGTGTTTCTCTCCCCCCCCCCTCAGATTCAATTGTGGGTGGCCCTCTATTCTATTGTTCATTGCCCTACAATAATATACCCCTACTATTGAAAGGGGAAAGGTAAAGGGGGCATGTTACGTATAGAATCTTGTTTGGTGTTTGGTTTGGTTCTCTCTTGCGTTCCGGAAGCCCTGCTGGATCCCTTTACTATATTGGGCAGGTTCTGTAACTCATTTTGACCCGCCCCGGGTGCATAGGGAGGGAATGTCGAGATGGGTGGGAGGAGGAGGTAAAGCCCACCCCACACGAGTAGCGGGAATAGAGCTTAAGATTCCATCATTATTGCGTATACGTACCTGCAGTTTGAAAGGCGTAGGCTGGAGCGGGAAGGACTCATTGAACGAAGTGCCAATCAACTATATCCACATGAACACCCACCCTGCAGGTCTATATGGGAATTAGAGTGGAATATGCAGAGGGCGGCCCTACAATTCTATGGGCAACTATTTCTGATTAGGGCCGCCCACCCTGCAGGCTCATTCCTCCAGTAGAATGGATTGATCCACACTGGGCTATGATAAGAAGAACTCTCCACTCCTCCACGAGATGAACGCGAGGCCCCGGGCTGCGGCGATCCCTCCGGGTATGCCGGAAAAGGAGACCCCTTCCCCAGTAATGTAATGTTTGTTCGACTCTCTGGGCCCTACTATTATAAGGGGATTCCAGTTCGCTAGGTCTTGAAGCCTGCCAGTACAATTCCCCCCCACCCCGGATTCGGGTTCCCACTTGGAGATCAATCGTGTGTGGGGCAGCAGGGTGGGGGGTTCTACTAGCGAGCTGATTAATTACCCTTATAATAGTAGGGCAATTCCCCATAGAATTGTAGGGCCCAACGGCCCCGAGAAAGTATATCCTCCTGAGATCCGGCCCCTATTGTCCCCATAGGGCCACTCCATAGAATTTGAGGGTGGGCGATTCTAGCAACGGCACGAGTGCAAGTTTCTCGCCCGGGGGCTGGGGGATAAACTTTCTTATAAGGGCTTCTTCTAGCAAGCTGATTCCCGTAGGGAGCCCCTCGACATTCTATGGGATTGGGGCAGCAGGGTGGGGGGTTCTATTGCCACCCACCCACCCCGGGGAATTCTAGTTGCCCTATGAATGCACTGCCATAGAATGTCGAGGGGGAGGCCCAGCCGGGGGAGTAAGCCCTCGATTCTGCAGGGTTTAGAAATTAGGAAGATATAGTTGCTATCCTCCGATGCCATAGAATAGTAGGGGCCCACCACTATCGAGCCCCACCCACTCGATAGTTTTCAGCCGGTCCAATGCTTTCAAAATGGAAAGAATTCCTGTTACTCATATGAACGAAGTGAGGATGAGGGTATCCTTCTATGTTGTGTCTATGTTTTCTCCGTGTCGATCGGTGGTTAGGGGTGGGCCCAATCATAGCCGTGTTGTTACTCTTTCCCCGTCATTATTATTCTAGATTCCAAGAAAGCGCTTTTAGTTCAGTTCGGTAGAACGTAGGTCTCCAAAACCTGATGTCGTGGGTTCGAATCCTACAGAGCGCGTTAACAGTAGTTCATCTCTATCTATTCTCTATCCATGGAACTATCCATCCTCTATCTATCTATTAATAAGATATCTTCTTAAACCATTCACCCCTACTATTCTAAGGCGATTGATAGGAGCTGCCGCCCCTCACTCACCGATCGATAAGGGACAAGAATCGAACCTCCAGTCTTCGGGTCATGGGCCGCCTGACGAGTCAATCAATTACTCCGCGTACTAGATGAAAGGAGATCGATAGGGAATTACTCTTCTCTTCTTCCCACCCGCTCTTAAGATATAAAGGTTGACTTGCCTCTCTCCCAACCCACTCTGCATCTTCATCAGAGAATTCAAAGCCCGTGAAGAGTTGTTTTGGAAGCAACCACCTTAGAATAGTAGGGCTCCATAGCCTCCTCCTGCCATAGAATAGTAGGGGCCCACCCCCCAGCCGAATAGTAGGGCGAGCAGCTTGCCCCTAATGTCCTCCCACCCACCCCGTACGGTAATTAATCAGTCAATCCCTACCCCTACTATTATAAGGGTAAGGGGCGCCGGGCGGGGGCCCCCCCCCCCAATAAGAATTGTAGATTATTGGGCGGGGGCTAGAATAAAGCAGCTTGCTAGCCTTAGAAAACTATAGAAAAGGGGGGGGGTTGGGTGGGGATTCTAGGCATAGCCCCTACTATTCGACCACCCACCCTCCGTCAGTCGAGTCTCGCCAAGAAGCGCCTTGGCAGTCGAGTGCCCTCGAGAATCACTACCTGGCCCCCCCTGGGAGGTAGATTATTGTAGGGGCCCTCCTGGGCACCCTATAGTTCCCCATGAACACTGCCATTATGGAAGCAGGGTGAGAAATTAGCAATAGTTGTAACCTTCACTCCATAGAATAGTAGGGGCAGTTTATCCTCCCTATGCCATAGAATTGTAGGGGCCCGGATACTTATTCATTCCGGATGGTAAGTTTATTGATCGCCCGATAGTCAATGCACAGTCTCA
The DNA here is from genome assembly GCF_030272615.1 of Cryptomeria japonica. NCBI lineage: Eukaryota > Viridiplantae > Streptophyta > Pinopsida > Cupressales > Cupressaceae > Cryptomeria > Cryptomeria japonica. Next base: position 931,125 of record NW_026728844.1, on the reverse strand, counting down.
AACTTCCATCCTTTTTCTTTTGCCCATAGAATAGTAGGGGCACGGGTGCTCCATAAGCTTCGCCGGTCGGCCCTGCTGCCAACAATTCTGCCACCTGCCCCCCTACGGCACTCAATCAGCTTTTTATAGACTATTCTAAACCCAACGAACTCAACATTCCCCCCCTGAATAATTCTTATTAACCTGCTAGAGTAAGTCGAGTCTTGACTGCAGCTTGCTATGAATAACCTGAGGTGGGTGGGAAGGTGGGACAGAAGAAGCCTAAGCCTCTAAGCAAAAAAACAACTTCCTCGCCTCCCCAACCCCAACATCCAAGACATCGAACCCCTGTTGGGGGCCCGAGGGTGGAGAGTCGGATCAATATGATACGAACTACACATTGGAACAGACCGGGTGGGTCCATTATCCGTGATCGGTTCACGAGAGACCCCAGCCGAAACGAGAGAGAATATTGAGAGCGAGCCAAGAATTGCCTAAGGAAACAATAGGCGTCTGAAGTTGCTCCCTCGGTCGGGACTGCCTGCCCCCATTTGGCTATCGTAATCCGTTGCGGTGAGTACGAATCGCCCTCGGAGCCTGAAACGGCCCACTGGCCCCCCCCTTTCCATAGTTGACCGGGGCGTGTCTCTTAATTCATTCGACCTTTCCTTTACCCGGGGGCACCCCGACAGGCGTATCTAGCCCCCTAGCCTTCTCAACCAAATACCTTCAACCGAATACCTCTCCACCGGATGCACAGCCAATAATCCCAAAATCCTTAACGATTGGGATGGTATAAAAGCAGTTAGACATTGGTATTCTGTGTAATAGTAAAAGTACTGCATTCGACTCATCTATTACTTTCCGTTCCCCACCAACCCCTAACACCGATCTCTGTCCTCCCGTATAGCTACTCACTCATTCCTCGGGTGGAATGGATAGAAGAGTAGTTAAGTCTCATGGCCCTCCTCGGGCTTCTAAAAAGAAAGAGTATTCTCAGTGTTAGAAGCAGATATCGGTAGGAGAAGCCCGGGGCAAGCAATTGGATTGATCCGGCAATGGGACTCCAACAACAAGTGATATTCACGGGAATAGATTAAAGAAGTCGATCCCACTATAGTATATATAGCTATCTGGTTGATAAACACCGTTATCTCCCACCCACCCCAATTATCGGAAAGGAGGATCCCTAGCTCACGCATGCACTACTGTGAAAGAAAAACTTCTCGGGAAGGTGGCATGGATGATAGGGCGGCTTTGTATCCCTCCTTTCATTCCAGCCCCTATCTATCTCCTCCCACCCCAGCGGTCCCACCATCTCCCCATTCTGGCTATTCCCCGACAGAGGGGGGTCTAGGGCATCGAATCCCAACATCTCTAGTTGGTCATCCCACCCATGAACTCCATCCGATCCCACCATTGCTTCGAGGGACGGGTCAAATAGAGTGTCGGGGGCACTCCAAAACCGGATGGAAGGTGTCCGAGTCCCCAGCATCTGGTCCAGGCATAGGTTGATCAGCCGGGAAAACCATCAGTAACGGGTAGAAGAAATGAGGGAACCCGTGACACTTCATCCGCGGGATGGGCAACATCGACACCCCCCTCTGCATCTATTATTGATGGATGGGAAATCGTTGAATCAGCTGGGGTTGACCCTGGTAGATAGACCGGCGGAAAAGGAGGGGATCATTCAACCCTAGCACCTGCTGCCCCCCCCCAATCGAGGAATAGAACTGCCCGGCTGCTAGTTGAGTTGGAAGACTTCAGTGTTGGAGGGATGGGAACAAGAGATTCAATTGATGATCGGGGAGGATATTGAACGACCTGTACCGGTACAGAACCCCGGAATAAAGCCTCTCCATTGTCCCACCAAAGATAATAGGCCGGGGCCAATCGAGTTCCTCCAGTGTATGAGCATTTTGTTTCTCTCGGACTGAACGCAGTAAAGGCGGGAAAGGGATTCGGGGATGTATAAAGTAGTCCATCTCTCCCTCTGTCTCGCCCACCCCAACTCCCCGGTTGCTATCGGAAGCGGAGACAACCCGGATGCTCCTCTCCCCCTCTCCTCGCCCGGCCATCGAATCCCCGCGCATTGGCCTAGCTCAATACCGGGGATGAGAGATTTGAACGGTCTCTTGCCTCCAACTGTCTCCTCCCTCCCACCCACAATTGTCGAAAAGAGGGGGGCTCTCGGGCGGGCAGGCGGGCGGGGAATGAATAGAAATTGGTTGGGAGGGCTAGTGGGCGTGGAGTTGAATCCATCCCCTCTTGCAATTGAAAGGGGATCGAACCCCACCCAACGCATGTGAAATGTCGTATCGACTGACCCACTGTAACCATCTGATCCGATCCCTCAACGGGTACAAGAGTATACCTCTGGCTCTAGTTCTCTATCGGACCGAAGATTATCTTCTTCTATATCTTCTTCGCCGGCCGCCTCTTCTATATCTTCGACTTTGAACTGGAGAAGAGGCCTCTGGTCCTCCCGGGTGGAAGGGAGGAGCCTACTCTTATATATCCGAGGCCGAAGACCGGATCTTCCATCCTCTTCTCCTACTCCTCTCTATCAGAGGATAATCCTAAACTTATCCTCCCTCCCGGACCTCTGATAAATCCTCTGATTATCCGAAGATAGAGAGAGAATCGTCTGAATTCAGACGAGAATCAGACGGGGTGGGTGGGAGGTACAGCATCTATACTATCCATGGGGTGGGTGGGAGGCCCGCCGATAATAGATTTGAGGGGGCAAAACTATGGAAAGGGGGGTCTGGGGGGTGGGGCCCCAACTATAGTTCGCTCGCCCCAATGCAGGGTGGGTGGTCGCCCCCCTCACCTTCATTCCATTCAGATGAGGGCCTATAGTTCTAGTGGGCTGGGAGGAAGATTAGTTGCCGGGGCTCCCCCTACCCCTACCCCGGATAGCCCGACCGAGAACAACTATGATGGCTAACAAGAGGTATCTCGAATATTGTGGGCCCCCGATAGGACGTCTAGAATCGATTCGACGATCTTTCAACTATCCGCCTCTCGATCCGCCGATCGATCGATCTCGACGATCTTTCAACTCTCGATGTGCCGATCCGAAGAATCGGGGTAAGGGTCCAGATTATCTACGTAACATGCCAACCCCTGGCGCCCCCCCTGGGAGGAAGATTAGTTTAGGGGCCATAGAATAGTAGGGGCCGGGCAACTATAGATCCCTCCCACCCTGCATGCATGCAGGGCCCCTACCATAGCCCCTCGACATTCTATGGTAGGGGCTATGGCCCTACAATAATAATATACCTCCCTGTGCATGCACGGGGGGACCCCTATTATTCTATTATTGGGCCCCTACAATTCTATGGAGCCACCCCTGCAGGAACTAGAATTCCTATCAACCCTACGGGCTAGCAGGCTAATGAATTGACGTGGGGGGCCCCCCCCAATAGTTTAGTTGTTGTAGGGCATAATTTGGCGGGGGGTAAGGGGGTTGGGTGGGTGGGAATAAGAAGCCGCTGGTGTGGTTGATCAACCAGTAGAGTAAGTAGAGTAAGTAGATGGAGTGGAGTAAGTAGAGTCAGTAGATGGGGAGTAAGTAGTGTCAGTATTCGGTTGTCCAAGTCTAAGCACCACTCGTCCTAGTAGCACTACTGGGGTGTTAGGTTCTAAGAGTCTAAGTATTAGAGTATGGTAGTAGGTAAGAGGAATGGAGGTTGGGTAGTAGGAATGTTAGGAGTAAGGGTAGTGGTGGAGATGTAACGTATATAATCCGACATCGATCGATCAAAGATTGAAAAGAACCCCACCCCTAGCCCGATTTGAAAGTGGTGGCGAGATCCCTTGATCGTCCTCTATCTCGTCCATTTCCAACGGAGAAGGAACCCGTCCATCTACTCCTCTCGCTTCGATCGGGCCTGTTACCCCTGCGCAGAGGAGGAATGCCTGACTCTCGTTCAACTGCTTCTTATGCGAGTAAACCTCTCTCGTCCGACCTTGTAAATCCGAGCACTAGACATGGGGGGGGGTGGGAGGAAGTAGGGGAGCGGTAGGAGATCTGTTCGAGCAGCCCATTCAGGATCCCTTCCCCAGCATTCGATGCAGAAGCCTATCCCCCCGAATCATCTCTTTCGTTTCTCCCATATTCCGGAGGGGAATATCTACTCGGATTCAATCCCCTAAGCGCACCCGGCCAAGCCATCGTATCCACCCATCCTCTAAAGAATAACTGGTGTCATATCCGTTTCCCATCCTCCACACCGCCGACCGAGTCCAAATCCTGCCCATTTGAGATGTGGGGATGGAGTCATTGATACGTCGGGTGGATAACCGGACCCAGCTAATGATGGAAGCATCCTTCCAAAAAACTGCTGGAGAGCCGCCGCGGAATGATATGCTGGTAATGCCCTACTATCTATAGGCAACTAATTGAGGAGCCTCACCTCCCATCTCTCACCCAACCCTTTATGCGCGAACTGGTCTCCTCCTGCGGGGGAAGCTAGTTAAGCATCCCTACCTCCATCTCTGAATTCTTAGTAAGCCTCCCCGCAACTAGAGCCTCCCACCCCCCTTTAGAATAGTAGGGCCATAGAATTCTTGTAGGGGCCCTCCCTTCATTAATTAACCTGCCCCATAGAATTGTAGGGGGGCATCAGTTCATTAATGCGCCTGCTAGTATAAGCTAGAATAAGCGAGTAAGCCATGTTTCAGCCTGCGGAGCCCTACTATTCTAATGGGGTGGAGGGTAGATTAATTGGTGGGAAGATCTAATTGATATGCCCACTCTTCCATTTCCTACCCTTCTATCTACTACTAGTGCTCCAGCCGCGGAATGAAGTGGTTCCTCCCATGCCGATTCCGGCGAAAGAATCCGGATCGATTACGCGCTCAAGAAGTCGCGGGTGGGGGTCTAGTAAGTCGAGAAGTTATTGTTGGGCCATCCCCCGATGAACACGAAGGAGGGAGGCGGACATAGAAAGGAACATCCCGATAAAGCGAGTTTGGCGCGAGTCAACTGTGCGCCAGCCGAGGTGTTCATGGGGAATTCTAGTTGTGTGGAATCGTTGAGATGGAGCATGGAGAAGCTGTTGATACATCCCCTGGCAACTACTGTTCCCAACCCAACCCCATAATTCCCGGGGGCCCTACAATAATCTACAATTATTATTGGGGGGGTGGGGGGGGGGGGCCAGGGGCCCTACTATTCTAATGGGCGCGGAGGATATAGATTAGGCGAACGTGCCCTTAGAATAGTAGGGGCCCACTCTTATATTCCCCTACATATGAACAGGGTGGGTGGGGGGCCCTTTTTTCATCTTATTCCTCCCACCCACCCAACTATAGTTCCCCCCCCACTATAGCCTCCAACCCTACCTTAGTCTCCTCCTCCCACCCGGAACCGCGTTTTTCAAATAGCTACCATAGAACTACTATTCTGCCGCTGGGGAACCGCGTTTTTCAAATAGCTAGAATTCCCCCCCGGTGGGGTCGTCGTATTACGTAAATAGTAGTGATGCCACCATATATCCGGATACAACTGATGACCGATATGAGTCGTATCGGGTGATGCCACCATCTATTATATACGTGATACAACCCCCGGGGAATCCGGAGGCGCCTTCCGGCAGGGGTCGAGTGAACGTTTCACTTTTGAGCTAGTCATATTATGCTAGAGATATCGGTAGGACACAGCTGCGGAGGGGAGTTCTTTTATCCTTCGATCTCGTCTCTTCATCCGAAGCATGCATTAGCGGGCTGTTTTGGTTTCAACCCGAGCAACTAAACTATAGTTCTCATCGAACAGCGCCAACTAAACTATAGTTGCATCTTAAAACGTATCTTTCAACCCGAAGCCCATTAGTTCGCTCCCACCCCCACCCCCTCCTTATATAGTTCTAGTTGGATCCCATCCCACTACTCACCCTCGACAATTTTGACACCTCGGGGCCCAGGGGCCAACTCAACTTCTATGGTAGTTCATCTACCCCATAGAATAGTAGGGCCATAGAACTACTATTCTTAGTTGGGTGGGTTGGGTTGGGAATAGTAGTTGGGTGGGAGGCCCCTACCTAGCCGGGAGGCCCAGATAGGGGTGGGTGGGTCCCCCCCCCAGCTAGATTGGTTGGGAAGTATCTATCTGTAGTTGATCGCCACCCCCAAGCACATGTGAGCCGGGTGACTTTAGCTCTGTTGTTCCGGTTTCTTGTTTCATTGATTCTTGTTGGTTGGGAAGGCAGCGCCCAGAGGGACTTACCGCTCCATCCGACCGTGTTTATGTTTATCCTGACCGAGAGGGACTCAGGGCATTCGACCTCCTGCATCCAGAGATCCATCAGCAGTATCGAGAAAGATAGAGGCGAAATAGAGGATCCGCTCCTCTCCACCCTACCCGTCTATTGGAAGAAAGTGAGGTTAATACATAAATGAAGTAACAACAACTATTAGAAAGTTGAAAGTTATTTCTTTCTCGCTTTATGGAGCCTTTGGAATGGAATGGCGCACCACCACAGAAACTATAGGCGTGCCTCTGTTCCATTGGTTGGGTTCTGAATGCTCGAAGAAAGCAATAATGGTTAGTCGAGTGGATTTGGCCTATCTCAGGTTGGGTTGAATCCTTCCGCCCTTCAATCTATTGTTGGGTCGCCTCCATGCGGGGGTAGGGAGATGTTAGGGGAACCATTCCTTCATTCCGGTTCAATCCTCTCCTAACAGTCTGAAGAGAAAGGATGAATGCGAGAGAAAGCGGAACTGCTCTGCTCTGGGTTGGTGAAAAGCCTCTCCTTTAAGTCTCAGGGGACTCGCCTCTGCTCGGATTTTAGGGGCATCTTAAGTCGATTGGATTTAATCCCTCTCTTCGAAACAGATATCCGCCCAAATCGATAAATGAAGACAGATAGATCAAATGCGGAACATAAGTCGAACATTCAATTGTCAATGCCAGATCGAAAGGATTGAATCACTCGAATGCTGTTCCCGGTCTTCTACCTTCCTGCCTTAACTGGGTGGGGAAGGAGTCGGTCGACCTTGTTTCATTCTTCCCTCTGGTTGCGTTGGTATATAATAGATGGTGCATTTCGGTAAGCGTGAGTAAGGGTAAATAAGCTCTCAAGACCCTAACGAGCAGCCATGCACCCAACAGTTAATCCTACTAGAATATGTGGTGGCAAAAGGAAGGAAGGTGCGGCCCCTATCTATATATGGCTCCCATGTCCAGTTCTTGCGATAAAGGTGGTGCATTTCAACAAATCGGAACCTGACCTTGTAGGTTCGACCCAGCTCACTCAGCTAATTTCTTTCCGTTCATCCCTCTCCCGATACAAACCTCATTGGCATTGGAATCTCGGGTTATGAAGGATCTTGGCCAAACATGACTTTCTGAAAAGCTTTCGCAGCTCCCGAACACACGAAGAAGGCACCCATGCATTCGAGCTAAGTCGAGTCATCATCCATTCAATCTTTAGTTATTCGAAGCCTCTGTTCCCTCGGGGACTAGAATTCCCCCCCACCCGGTTGGGAGGAACTAGAATTCCCTCCCACCCGAACTATGGCGAATAGTAGGGGCCTCCCACCCGCCCCGGGGGTGGGTGGGAGGAGGAGAGCCAGTGGAAGGGCTATTCGCCAGTGGAAGTTCTATTGTTGATAGGGCCGGGTGGGAGGCCCCTACTATTCTATGGGCCGCAGCGGCAAATAAGCGGCCCCCTACAATTCTATGGGCGGCAAAACAGCGGCAACATTATTAGGGAACAGCGGATAATGTCGAAGGCCCTACAATTCTATGGGCGGTCTCGGCAAAACAGCGGATAATGTCGATTTTACTTTTGAGGATGGAGTTACAATACAAGCCCCCCGATTGGATGGATGGGGAAAGGTAGGGAGAGATATAGAATATCACAACTTGCCGCCCATAGAATTGTAGGGGCTTTATTTATGGAAAGCCGGAAGAAGGGAAGGGCGCCTCCGGGTAGGGCTCCGGATCCCTACCCTCCGGGTTCGCCGGGGGTGTTAGACTTTAGACGATGAATGAAATGACTAATTACCGAATCCCCGGATCACAAGATATTACGTACTTAAGTTCGCTGGAACAAGCATAATACATAATATTACGTAGTAGTATTTAAGGCGGCTGGAACTAACCTACCACTACCTATCCTACCCCCCCCCCACCCGGGGCCCTAGCCACCTCCACCCGGGGCCCTACCCCCACCCCCACCCCAAATAGAATAATTAGATGCCGCTGGTTGCCCCTACAATAATCTACCTCCTTATTCTAGCAGGCTGATTAATAAGGGGGGCGCCCCTATTATTATATTATTCTAGCAAGCTGATGCCATTAAGAAGGAGTGTGGGCCACCTAATCTGTGTTTAGGCATTGAGCGCCCAGTTGAATCGGCAACGCCCACCCGCTCTCTGCCTTTATCCTATCGAAGAAATGCATATCGATCTATTGGTGGATAGCCATTGGCATGTTACGTATCAAATCTGGCGAATCGGGGCAATTATGAAAGGATGGAAAGCAATGGAATGAAATGCCCAACCAACTTTGAATAGCCTCAAACTTGATGATGTTTTCCTTTCTGCTCAAGGCCCGCCCCGGAACGAACAGAGCTATGATTTCTAGCTGCAATGAATGGTTTGCTTGGAGCCCCTCGGGTTAAGGAGAAGTTGCCAATCCATTACATACGTATTGACAAACAACTGAGTGGGTGCAAACAACTCGAGGAGTCGGAATGAAACATCCCTATTCTGCCTGCTTCCTTCGAGTGGATCGGCCCGGGTTCACTCTGTCTCCTCTCCTATCCGATTGATGTGATTCATGCTCGACTCCTCTTCTTTTGATGCGGGGGTTACGTCAAGAAGAATTCTTGTTTCCCGAGGGTGTGCATGAGGAAGACCCTGGCAGTCCGGAACGTCGACTATTCCCACCCTTTCCTAGGGGTTTATTCTAGCAACTATAATAGCTGCAGCTGGAGCCCCTATTATTCTATTATTCTAGCAGGCGCCCCCCCGTAGTGGGCCGTAGGGCCCTTAGAAGCCGTAGGCCCCACCCTTTCCCATAGCATAATTTGGCGGGGCCCTCCCCCCTGCACTATCATTCCCTCCCACGTCAATTAATCAGCCTGCTAGAGTAAGCGGCTAATGTTGGTGGGGGGCATAGTTTAGGCAGAGGGTATTATGTATTTGCTGGGTGTGCATTCATAGGGAATCATAGGGTTCCTATGCAGGGTGGTCTTCCAAATGGAGCATAGCATAAATGCCCTGGCCCCGGGGGGTCCGGTCGAGGGCGGACTATAGATAGTCGTATATCTCAGTCGAGTGCCGACTAACTAGATATAGCTGCCCTGCCCTTAAGTCTTGAGTCGGGAGGAGGGTCGAGTGCCCCTATCTCCCCTATCTCTATATGGCGGGGCGGAACTCTAGTTGTTCCGGCATTTCCACTAACCGGCCGGTCGACAGTTCTACTTTTGGTAGATCAATTCATTGATCCAAAGTTGAGAGTTACGTATAGAATCTCGAGCTCCAATTAGAGCCATAATCCCTATAATCCCCCCCACAACTCGACATTGCCGTTGTTATTGTGGGGGGTTAAATTCACTATGCAGGGTGGGGGGGAATTCTAGCTTGACTGGGGTGGGTGGGAGGCCAACTACCATAGACTCGGTCGGGGCCCGGGTTGGGCGGGGCTCGATAGGCGGATTAGCCAACTACCATAGCCCTACTATTCTAAGGGGCCGGGGCCCTCCCAACCCGGGAATTCTAGATGAGGGAGGGCCCCTACGGGGTGGGTGGGAGGACAAAAGGGGGCCAGGGCACGTTCGCTATTCCGGTTTATGAACACCCGCTAAAGTTCACCCACCCCTGCATAGAGGATATCTATCTATAGTTGGGTGGGAAGAGATAGTTGACTAAAGTTGCCACTGCCGCTTCTATTCTACAGATCGCCCATAGATAGTAGGGCCGCTTGGGGTGGGTGGGAGAACTATATCCCCCACCATAGAATAGTAGGGGCCCAGCGTGCATGCAGGGTGGGTGGGCCCCTACTATATCCTCCACCATAGAATAGTAGGGGCCCACCCCCGTTGCCGGTGGGTGGGGGGTTATAACCCATGCGAGCGGATTCAATGATTTATGGAGATCTGCCTCTTCGTCACCCGTGCAGTTGGGGTTTGAATCCCGCGGGTTCATCCCGGAGAGTCTGGCCCCTGTTCTCCGGACCGTATTCCCTCTTCACCCCCGTCACGATCGCCACACAACTTCTCGGGCGGGCCCGGGTCAGGGATATGTCCGGTGGAGTCGAATTCTCTATTACTTAGAGATCTCGGATAAAGCGAGGAAGAAATGATTGGGAAACCTATTGTATTGATCATCAGGCACCACTGGCCTAGAATCTCGAGAGTGAAATGCTCAATCGGGACTCATCCGAGGAGGCGGTTGTGAAAAAAGAACCCGGAGCGATAACGTGATGAACCAGTCCCCAGGTCCTATCGTTAGAAAAAGTGAATTTCCATCATCATTGATAGCACTTGACCAACCCGCCGCACCTGCATCGAGTGCAGGATCATCTGCTGGGGATAAGGGTACACCGGGACCGGCAGGCCTTACCATGGGCAGGCAGATTGCATCCATCGAGCGGATCTCCGGACAGACGCGAGCGTAACGTCGGATCACTCTTCGAAAGTTCCGGGGAACTATCGAGCCCCACCCAACCCAAATGAACTGACTTGGGTGAGATATCAAAATTGATCGCTCCCTTACGCCCATTCCTGCTAATCATCCCCAGTCCGTTCCGGACCCCGATCCCCGAGGCTCTATGAGCAGGAGCCCCTGTCGCAATGAATCCGGAAACGTATCGATGATGGGTCTATGATGCAGCTTTAGTAGTTGAGTCTTGTGGCCCTACTATTCGCCAGAAGACTGGGGCGGGTGAGGAATGAATATATGTGTTGAGCTACCAAGGCCTATTGTTTCTTTAGGCTCCCGCTGGAGCAAGACCTGATTGGGAGTGAAGGGAGTTCTACCTACCTTAGTCAGCGGAGAGTGGAGAATACCGGATAGGAAGGGCGAAGGCTCAAGCGCTCCCATTACTGAATCCAACCGCAACCGATCTGGACGGCGCCGAGTTAGCGATCCGGAGCCAACCCGAGACCGAATCCAACCTTTTTTTCAACCGATCTGGACTATTACACCGGAATTAATCAACCTGCTAGAATAATATGAAAAAGGGGCCGGGGGCTAGAATACGCTAGAATAACTTGGAGGCGACCCGAAACTTGCATATAATTGGAGGGGGGCTAGCAGGTTGATTAATTAAGAGGGTTCTATATCGGGCTGCTATTATATTGCTTATTCTAGCAGGCAGATTAATAAGAGGGTTCATTATATTTGCCCGGGTGGGTGGGAATTGTAGTTGCCGGGCCGAGATCGATTCGGGCCAACTATATCCGGGTGGGTGGGAACTAGCCGGGTGCCCGGGTGGGATGGGCCCCTACTATTCGTTGGTAGTCGGTAGATTATGGTGTTGGCATGTTACGTATAGAATCTGCCTTCCCTGTCGTTTCTTTAGGCAACTATAGGGTTGGTGGCTTGAGGTTGTTCACTTACCTCCGGTTCTGGGTTCAGTCTCTCATTATTGGAAGCCCCTACTATCAATTATTGTTCAATCTCTCCAGATTAGCTGGTTGCCCCCTCTATTTCCGGTAGGGGAAGAAGGGGGGAATGGGTTCGAATCCCATTGGATCTGGCAATAAATTGCATAGGTACGGACCGAATGCGACTCCCTCTGGTGAATTCCTCCTGGAGGGATAGGGCCGTACCGGGCTCCCGTAGTGGTTATCGGTTATCCTACGGGCCTCAGCTATACCCAGAGACGGGATACTCACACCCATGGGGCGAATAAAGGCAGCATTAGGAGGATGGGGTTTGACCCTCGGACCCCCCGCTTCCAGTGCTCTATTTGTTCGTCCCGCTATACCCAGATCCCCTGGGGCAGCTAGGCAATAGCCAAATAGGGGGTTCGTCATACATGTAATCGTAACAGAGTAATTCTCCTTGAAGACCCCCAGATAGTTGGGGGTGAAACCCCAACTATCTATCCTCCTATATCATAAGTGTTTACGGATAGCTCCGCCGCCGATGTAGTGTTGCATCCGGTATGAGCTCAAAGAGCTATCTCACTGTCCAGTTAGTCGAACAACAACTATGTTCAATAGCCCAGCTTCCACCTCTTCCTATAATAGCAGCAGCTCAAACTATAGATGTGGAAGCTCAACTATCTCTAGATGTTGAACTAGCTCGAGACTATCTCTAGATGTTGAACTAGCTCGAGCAACTTACCTCCCCTCACTGGAGTAACTTGATCGAGCAACTACTCTCCGATCAATCTCATCGATGCAGCGGATCATCGAATAGTATACTCACTTGAGTCTCAAAGATCGATCCATCTCATCCATCAGCAAATCATGGATTGATCCTATAGTAGACGATATCGAGTAAGCTACTCAAAATCCTACTATCGATCGGAAGCGGCTTCAGAATGGAGTTGATCGGAAGCAGCTACTCGAAAGAAGAGAGATAAGCTACTGGACAGTTTTGATATCGCCTAGGGGTGGGTGGGAGGACTAAAGGTTGCCTCATACCGCAAATCAGTATTGAACAGGGCGGTTGTCCTCTGAGAGATTGAGTTCCCGCAACCCAGCTATCTGGTCCCCGAACGGGAATCTTTGTTTAGGTCGGTCGGTCGGTCGGGGGATAGATAGCTAGGCGGCAACCCGAAGAATGGGTCCCCCGGCACTATCCATCCGTGGGGATCTCCATTCGGGGAAGGAAGCCATTCTCAACAGGGCGTTCACCTCTGGTCATCACATTGGCCCATCCCTCTCTATTTAATTAAGGGCTCACCCGTATTTAGGGAATCGATCTCGGCACCATAACGCTTGAAGAAAGTAGGAATGGTTACCCACCGTCCGCGCTAAGAAGACCTTACGGGTGGTGAGGCAATATTCGTATAAAGGTGAGTTATGGATTATTAGCCTCTCCTTGAACTGACCTGGTATCTTAGCCGATGCTACCGCTGAACCTTACCTCCACGAGCACCCTAATTGGTGGAGTGAGCCATTCCATTTGGACATGGGTAAACCATGGCGCCCCACGAATACTATCCAAAATATCCGAATCGGGGAGAAGTTCTGGAATATCCTGTGAACCGGTCCCTTCCCAATAGACACCTTTTTGCGTTTTCCATTCCGGCATGTCTGGAATTCACCTGGTTTCAAGACATCGTTTACTGAAAGGCTGCAGCATATTGCTGTATTAACTTCGGAGGCGCGACTCTGATCGCGTTTGAAGAGCATTGAGCGGTACGGTACAGTACTCTACCAGGAAATCCCGCCCATGGTGTAGGTGCCTCGTGGTACACGTGTTTGGGTGCCTCGTGGTATGGGGGGGTCACATCTGTGCGCCTCCGGTTGGTTATGTCATGCCGGTAATAAGCCGAAATCGGGTTCAGCCCTTTTCCTTTGGAGTGATGGCTGCCCCAGCGGATGCCGGGGAGTCCATCTAGTGTTAATATGATGATGCCTCATATTCTATACGACTGCCCCGTCAGAATAGTAGGGCCCACCCAACCCAGGGAACCCTATGATTCCCACCCACCCTGCATTGGCAACCCCCTAAAGTCCTCTCACCCCTTGGCCGCGTTAATCTACCCGACTATAATTACCCGACCCATCCCGCCGGGGGGCATAGTTGCCCCCACCCTTTTTTATTGAAGCTGGTCCAGCGCACCCCCCACCCCTGCCATTTCTTCTTGTAGGTTACCGCCCCTCCGGCCTTCCGGAAACCGGGGGAAACACATCGGGTTAGATCCTTCGGGAAACCATTGAGGGAACAACCGGGTATTCTCTCCTCAAAAGCCGAAAGCCCAGATTCATTCATTCCCCGGCTTACCCCCAACCGCCCTCTAACCAGGCAGGAACCGCACGCAGGAAGCACGTACCGACCAGGGGACAGCCTAACCTTAAGCTTGGCCAAGGATCGCTTCTGTACCCGGCACCTCCGCTCGGTCGGTCCGGGCACATTCGCTTGCCCCCAGGTCGAGGAATCACCCGGGGTCGAGGATTCAAACAGCAATAGGTACCTAGGGATGGGGGGCCTTACGCCCTCACCCTCAACTACATTTTATATACAGTCGAACCAGCCCCCCGGAGGGGAGGACGGGGGGAAACACATCGGTTTCAAACGGGGGGATATTGAGGGCCCGGTATACCTCGGGAGGCGGGGGATAATACTCTAACTAGGTAGCTAGGGCTGGGAGGAACCCCATCGGTTACGCCCCCACCCTCAACTACATTAGGAGGTGGATATACATCCTAGGGGGAATGTTCAACCAGAAAGTGCATATAGAACCTAGGAGGGAACCGGGTGGATAGAGATGCCGCGGATAGATTCTCATGGAAGGCCCTGGCCCCCCGGTAGATTAGAAGGGGGCGGATTGAAAAGCAGGGGATGGATATATGCCGGGTGGAATCTCAAGCCAGGATGGACAGAAATGCCGCGGGTCGATTCTACTCTCACGAGGTGGATATATCACCTAGGGGGGAATAGTCCAGGATAGGGTGGAATCTCTTTTACGGAGATAAGTATATATGGGTGGACATTCAAGGGCTGGATATAGAAGCTGGGGTGGATTCTCAATAATCTACTGCTATTCCCCCCTACCCGGGGGTGAATACATACGGTGCAATCCCATTCCAGGGGGGAGATACAGTGCCGGGTGGAATATCATAGTTTTTTTTTTCGGATATGTCGCGGGCATTGAAAAAGGTGATCTATAACCAGGGTGGAATATGAAAGCAGGGGGTTGGTATATAAAGGGGAGAATATGTTGGGGTGGATAGAGATCCTGGGGTGGAATATCATTCAAGGGAGGGGGTCGCGGGGTGGGGGGGGCCCCCCCGGGAGGTAGATTAGGAAAGGGAGGTAGATTAGTTGTGCCGGGTCGATTCTCATCAGGGGGTGGATAGGGGATGGAATCGGGGGTAAATATAGAAGAAAGGGGGGACTATCGAGGGAACAAGCCCCCGGGTATTCTATCCTAAAGAGGGGGGCATTATACTCAATGGTAGGTAGCTAGGGGTGGGGGGAACCCCATCCCGCCCCCACCCTCAACTACATTTTATCTACAGTACCTTCTTACCTCACCGGGGAACGCACGGGGGGAAACACATCGGTTCAGGCGAGATAGGGGCAGATTTAGGGAACAATCCCCCCGGTATTCTCTCCTAAAACAGCCAGGGCCCCCCCGGTAGATTAGTTAAGGGAGGCGGAGGAAAGTTATGGAGGCGGAAGATATAGAAAGGGTGAAACATTAACGGAGGTGGATATATATATATATATTACCGGGTCGAATCTACTCTCAGCGGGTGGATAGCCCTTTCTATAGTGGGGGGGGGTGGATATATTTGAGCGGGTGGATTCTCCGCGGGTGGAATCTCATTCAAGCCAGGGGGTGGATAGGTAGGTCAAAAGGGAGGTCCATACCTGGTGGATAGGTACGCTCGGGCAGGAGGAACGACTCGAACAAGCTCACCAACCCCGAGGCAAGGCCCGGGTTGGGCAATAGAACCCCCCACCCTACCATAGAATAGGCCGGGGCCACCCTGCGCGGGCATGTTACGTATAGAATCTGGCTTCACTACCCCATAGAATTGTAGGGCATTCCAAACAAGCTAGAATTCTGCAGGGTGGGCCCATGGGTGGGTAGAGAATTCTAGTGTAGGGGGTTGGGTGGGCCCCTACTATTCGCGAGGGCACGTTTAGTTTCTGCCAAGGTTTCAAGTTTGCCTTCTGCTTTAGCCGATGCTAAGGAGGATTAGTGAGGATGCATGCGTAGCTCCCGGGCGGCGAGTATAGCCTTTCGCTTTTAGCTAATATCGAATGTGAGGGTCTTACTATCTTCACTAACTGACAGTAGGGGCTTAACAGCTTAAGTTACAGCCGAGAGAAGGGGTGCTACTGATGCTGCTGCCCATAGAATGTCGAAAGGGCAACTGGATCTGCTGCGCCTGGGTCTACTAGTTCTAGTTCTGGGTCTGCTACTTGTGCTACTGGATCTACTGCCCCTTTCTCTACTTCTAGGTCTCGACCTGGTAGAAGGGATGCCGCTGGCCTAGGAACTGGATATGCGTATGGAACTGCTCCTGGTGGGTATGAATATGTTCCAACTACCTATGTCTTTGTAACCTTTGGCTTCATATGGACCTGGAACTGCTGAAGCAACAGACTCCTAGTGCCTATCCCACGGTGGCTACTGCTATGGGTACCTATGCTTTTTATGCCCTTGCCTCTTACGCTGCTGATGCTGTTGGATCTCGATCAGTAACTGGAGATCTGGATCTCTATATTATCTACGTCACTATGGAACCAATGGAACCACGGCTACTGCCTCTGCGACGACTTTAGGTACCGTAGCCTTTGCTACTGGGTCAACTAAGTAAACTGGTGGGTATGGGTATGGGTCTACAGCTACTGCGTCAATGGCTTAATCAATGGCTTAATCGCCAGAAGCCACTGGGCCAGAATCCATTGCTGGTGGGTAAGCTGCTGTCTTGGCTAGTGATGCTGCTAGCTCTGTATCTCACTCACAAACATATGGATCTGGATCATCGACTGGACCAACTGTATCCACTTATGATACACCTACCCTTGCTTATGGGTATGCTTATGGCTTTGATGCTCTTGGTGGTTATGGGTATGGAACAGAGCGAAGGGAAGCTGCGGGGTATGAGTATTGATCTGGATCTTTACGGTCAACAGGATCAACGTATGCTTCTTAACCACCTGGACCTGGTCCTGCTACTGTAGGATCTATAGAAAGGGCTGCTAGCTATGGGTATGGATATGGGTATGGAAGGGATACTATCGAAGCTACTGGTGTTGGATCGGGCTATGCATCTATATATGCTTATGGGTCAACCATAGGATCTGCTACGGATGCTTCTGGCTATGAATATGGAACTGGATAGGCATCCGCATCCGGAACTGGAAGGGATGGATCTCTATCTGGGAGGTATGGATCTGCTCTATCAACGGCTGGATCAATGACGGAATCATCTGCTTATTAGAATGCTTCTGGAATTGGAAGGGATGCTATTCCGCGGCGTAAACCCATTCGTCGCGGCCATTTATTGAAAGATTTTATTACTGTGTCCTCTCCTTATAATATCCTTCCAGTCTAGCGCGGGCTACGGGCAGTCGTTAGGTAGGGTAGCGTGGTTACCACTAATACAGATATTCCAGGCAAGTCCTTCCAAAGCCCCAGTCTTTCCTTTCATAGCTTGTTGGTTGTCAGTTTGCTTATTTAGGCAGGCCGAGAAGCTCCGAGAAGCTTTTAATGCCCCATAGTTTCCGAAAGGTAGCACTACTATCGGTCGAGGGATTAGGTAGGTAGGCAGGTCGTTTGGGATTAAGACTTCATTCTAGACGGACCCCGCTAAGATATAGTAGGGCATCAGAAAGGTCTGGTCCGTTTGGCTACCTCGTTCCAGTTAAGGTCTGGTCCTTTCTTTTAGGGTCCTTCTTTATCGGCGGCTATTAGAAATCAATCCTGTTTGAGGTTTTCAAAGTACTATCGTGTTTGGGAGCACATCCACTATTATTGTAACACTTTTTTGCCGCCCGCCGGCTAGAGCAACTTTGTGAATTCCGGCTAGAGCAATTCCAATATTACCTAAGGTCGTTGATTCACCGATTCCGAACCAATAAATAGAATATAGGCCTCCCCTTTTCTGCTATTTCCCTCTTCCAATCTCCCTTTATTTCTTTTTGATATCCCAAACGAGATTGGAGGAAATAGTCATTTGTTCGATCTAATCTCCAGTTTCACTTTGCCTGGTTTATGAATACGATTTGAATCATGTTCCACCGCTTCACCTTGTTCTCAGAACTTCCTCCCATCTGAGGAGTCAACCCATTCCCTCCCAACCCCCTACTATTTTAGCCGGGCCTCCCGCCACCCCGGGGAAAGAAACGACCCTTACTTCATTCCTAGAGTGAAGCAAATGACTTAGAAAGTTTCCAAGTCGGACGGAGTCCCCGCTAATTAAGACTTAGTTCTCTTCGCTCAGGTAACTGAATGGGGTTACCAACTCACTGCGTGGTAAATGGCAAGAGGGGGAGAAAGGTGTGTTTATTCTTGGGATTCGATCCGGTCACTGTCTGCAACCGAATGCTTTTGTTATATATGTGGTGTATGTATTCGGTCAGGGTTATCTCAATGATAAAATCACCAGTGGAATAGGAAAGGTGTGATACCGATCCTTCAATAGATTGAAAGGACTTCGGCCGGTTTATGGTCCATTCTCTTCTCTTTCTTTCTAGAGATACATCTCTATCTCTGTTTTCTACGAAACAGTAGAAAAAAGAATCTTCCTCTCTTAAAACCAAACCTTTCAAAATGAAAGGTTTTACTTGGTACTGTCTTTTCCTTTCCAAGGATTGAGACGAACAATCCATCGGATTTAGTAATTATCCGTTCCGTCCGTCTATGGAAATGGCTTCAACAGCAGCTAGATCTAGAGGGGAGTTGTGAGCGGTTCGTGCATAACTTCCATACCAAGGTGAGAACGGGGTGGGGCCCGGGAGGAGGAGAGCCACCCGGAACCGCTTTCAAATAGCTATAGGTAGGTCCCACCCACCCTGCATAGGCCTATAGGTAGGTCCCACCCACCCTGCATAGGAACTACTATTCCCAGGGTGGGAGAACTATAGGTAGGGAAATAGAACTCCCTCCCACAAATTAATCGCCCAATTCTTATTGGGGGGGGGCCAGCCCCTACAATTCTATGGTAGCTATTGAAAGCGGTTCCGGAGATATAGATAGGGCGGGCACCCACCCTTTCCGACTGGTTCCAACCGGAGCAACTTATGCTTATACTGGTGCTTTCACTATATATGCTCTAGATGCTTAGCAAGGTGGTGCTTTTGGGTCTACTGGTTATGCTTACCTTGTCAAGACTGGTGGCGGTACCGGTACCGGTGGATCAACGACTGCATAAACAACTGGATCATACATATGGCTCTACAGGTGCTATCTCTGCCTTTGTTACGATTGCTTCTACAGGTACTAATGCTGGTGTTGCCCCAGGTATAGATAGGGCGACTGGATCTGTATCTATATCTGCTACCTATGCCTCTATACACGTTGCTAGGTATACTGCTGGCTTTGCCACTGGATATGCTATTGGTAATGGTAATGGGTATGTATCCGCCCTTCTACTTTATGTTGGTGCTGCATCAACATAATCTACTGGAAGTCTGCTGGATGAGGATAAACTGGTACTGGAACTGCTCATGCTACTGGACCAACTGGATTGAACTCAATGACTGGATCAACGTATGGACCAACTTCTAGCTATACTTCTGTCTTTGCTTCTACTGCTGGGTATTTATCTGTAGGATATACTAGTAGTGCTGGATCAAGCACTGGATCTACTATTGTTGGTACTGGTTCAACCGATGGATCAACAGAGTCGACTGGATCGAGATCAGAATCATCGACTGGATCGACCACTACAACTACCCCCCCGGCCTATTCGTTGGGCAATCATAGATAGGCCGGGGCCCCCGGCCCTTCGCGAATAGGCCGGGGTTCCCGAATCTACTTCTCTATGAAAGTATGGTTTGATAGACGACTCCTCTGCATCATATATCGAGTTGCTCATAGACCGGTCCCAGAAGCCCGGAGTTCGGGTTGCCTTATCGATTCAACCTTACCCGCCTCAATGCGTAATTGATAAATCAATGTGAATAATATATTGAAGGGGCCCTCCGCCCACCCGCAGTCGAGTGCTCGAATGAAAGTCCTCGATTACCTAGAGTGCTTGAATGAAACCGAAACCCTAGGAATCTGTCTTTTCCTCCCCCAGTCCTATCTATCCGGATCGATTGTTTCGGAGACGAAACAACGTCAACCACCCACTATAGTTCCCACCCAACCTTATTCTAGCAGGTTAATTAATAAGTGGGAGGATATAGTTGGATGGAGAAGAGGGGTTGAAATGGGAGGAGTGGAACAACTCGACTGTTCAGATTGGATCGATAATGAGAGAAGGAGATTGCATTCGAACAACTTATGATCCCAAGGTCAGGTGGAGGGCTGCTAGTTGGTCAGTCGAGCGCTCGCCCCCATTCAATACTATCATTCACCACTCCGCAGGATGATTGATACAGTGGAGTTGGTGAAACGTATATAATGCAATTCATCGCTGGAAGCCCCCCGAACCCACCCACAGCGGAGCTTTACCTCAACCTCCCACCCACCCCGGCTGGGAGGGGATAGCACGCCACAGTACTCCTTGAGTCGGCTCACTGTTGATCCCAAGGCGGGAACTCTCATTACCACACTCATTATCACAGATTCGATGTTACGAAGGCCAGAACTCTCCGAAGGGATGGGGGCCGAGGAGAACGAATTCGTAGGGTAGGGCATTTATTGACGTGGTGGAATGGCGATGTCTCCGCCTTTGCTACTGATGGTTCCACCGATGCTACCGCTGGTGCTACTGGATATGCTACTGGGCACGCTGCTGTAGGCTGTGCTACTGAAGGTATTGAACCGCTTGAGCAACAGAATGAACGACTTATGCTACTGGTACCGGCTATAGGTCTGGATCTTTAACCAGATCAACGTACTCCTTATACATCCAACTGGCTCTGGTCATGGATATGGAACCGGAATAGAGGAGGGAACCGGCCCAGGTGGTGCTAGTGAAGAGCCAAGTGCTGGTGAATCCGTAACCGTGCGAAGGGAGGCTAGAGCCGGAACTGCTACTGGTACTACTGAAACTTCTGGTGCTTTTACTGAGCTGCTGGCAGGGGTATAGCTGCTTCTCCAGACCATATAATGGTTCGAGCTATGGCTCTAGAACTGGGTCTCGATCCGGGAGGCTACTAGGTATGCTACCGAAGCCCTAGGTATCCATGTATATCCAGTCCGTACTCTCGCCTCTGCTCCTATAACAGGAAGGGGGTGTTACGCACTCCATAGATGGACGGGGTGCCGCCTCCGCCTCCGCTTCTCCCGTAGCTTCTGCCCCTGCCGGGGTGGGGCCCGGGAGGAGGAGAGCGGGTATGGATCTGCTATATATGGATAGGAAGGCGAGGGAAAGCTTTGACTATGCCTATGCCCCTGGGACTGGATAGGGGTAACAGGGGTATAGATCTGAAACCAGATCATCGATTGGGCCTGGATCTGTAGGGTATGCTACTGATGGGTAATACGGACTACTCATGCTGCTGATGCCGCTACTAGGTATGGATCTCTATATGGATCTCGATCTGGAAGATACACTAGACGAAGTGGTGGTGGGTGAGCTGGGGCGGGAGGGGATGCTGGACAGGGGGGTAGTGGATAAGCGGATAGTGCTGATGGATAAACTGCTCCCGCTTCATATTCATCCCACCAAAGGGAAGGGGGGGGCCCCTACTATTCGCGAGGTAGTCGGTAGATTATGCCCTACTATTCAACAACTATGATGGCGGAGGTAGATTAATATTGTGGTCGGCACTACAATCCCCACCCAACCCTACGATTAGAACTCAATTAGCAATTATTGATTTGGGGGGTGGGGGGGTATTCTATGGGACGTATAGAATCTGGCTTCACTACCCCATAGAATTGTAGGGCATTCCAACAAACGAATCACCAGAATAATTCTGCATGCAGGGTGGGCCCATGGGTGGGTAGGGCCCCTACAATTCTATGGTAGTGTAGGGGGTTGGGTGGGCCCTACAACCATAATATACAATTCTTATTGGGGGGGTGGGGCCCCCCCTTATCCCCTGCGCTGATTAATCAAGAGGGTTCTTCAGCGACCTACAATTCTATGGGGGCTTTACTGGGCCCTACGGGCGGAAACAACTCTAGTAGGAATTACTGTTCGATAGCCAATAGAGCCTACCATTGCCCCCTACCATTCTATAGGCTCGGTTATTGAATTAGGTCTTTCTGAGCAGGTGCTGATTATCCGCCGTCTCTTGCAGAACTGCTTTTGTGCTGCTGCAGAACGTCATGTGCTCAGGAGAGCAGAACGTCATGTGCTGCTGCAGATCCCCCTACTATTCGCGAAGGGGCAGAACAGAAGTTGTGCTGCATATCGCGCCTGGTAGAGATCGATTAGCAGAACGTCAGAGATCCCCCTACTATTCGCGAAGGGGCAGCACCTTTTGTTCTGCCCCGTAAGGGATCTCTAAGAATGCATATCGATCTATTGGTGGATAGCCTAAGCATGGGCATGTTACGTATAGAATCTGGTGTTTGAACTACTTCTTGGCGCCGGGGCGACCAACTTAGAATCTAGACGTAATACAATTCCGTCGTGTTGCCCCCCGGTGAAGCCTGTGATCGGGTGACTCGCTGAAGAGTTTCCTAACCATTTGGTTTGATGTCATACCTGTTTATTCTGTTGATTGTACAGTTGACTTCGTTGATCTTGGACCACCAGCAGCATATCTTACAGTCGCAGATCCAGTTCCGGATGATCCAGTCGGTGAAGCAAAGGCTACGGCACCTATAGCACCAGTTCCATATGACCCAATTGCTTACCTTATCATAGTAGCGTACTTTCCAGTTATTAGATCCAGACCCAGTTCCTGATCGTGATCCAGATCCATACCCATCACCAATAGCAAAGACAGGAGCAAAGGCAGAAACAGAGGCAAAGACAAAGGTAGCATCATATAGAGAGCCATATACGGATCCTCCAGCACCAGTTTACCCAGTCACTTATTCAGTAGCTTACCCAGTAGCTTATTCAGTCGATTCTGTTGATGCAGTTGATCCAGTCGGCAGTTTATTCTGTTCAAGATCGAGAACCACCAGTAACAAATCCAAAAGCACCCATTGCAGATACAGCTAGGCTTATAGTAGGCAGCTAGAGCAGCAGTTCCCGTAAGTGGATCTCAAATCTCCACGACGACCTCCAATGATAGGAAAGGGGCGGTTCCAAATCCATATGCAGATGCGCAGGTGCAAAGGTAACAGAAGCAGGAGCAGGTCCCCTTAGAATAGTAGGGCATATCCACCAGTAGTACAGTAGTAGATCCAGTTAAAGGTGCAGGAGCAGCATAAGCAGGGGTAGGTAGACCATAAATAGCATCACCAATTGCAACAAGGTTAGTCCGGGGTGAAGCTTATCCACTAGCACGAGTAGCAGATACATACCTAGATCCATACCCAGAGCTGCCAGTAGGAGATCCAGATATAGAGTAAGATGCCCCTACTATTCTAAAGGGGTAGAGATCGAGAGCCATACTGTAGAGAACGAGATCCAGGCCTTCGTGATCGTGCTTCTGTCGATTCTGTTAAAGAGGATGCAGTAGTGAAAGCACCAGTCCCAGAAGCAGTAGTTTCAGTTCCTGATGGTAATCCAGAAGAATATAAAGCGGCAGAGGTCGATGTTGATCTGGTTGATCCAGCCCTACTATTATAAAGGGAACCAGTAGATCCTTTTATCGCCAATGTTGAGCCAGTTGGTTCAGCCGTTGATGAAGCAGTCAATGCGGTTGGTGAAGCAAGTGATTAAGAGGTTCCAGTAGCAGTAGACCCAGCAGAACTACTAGCACCAGCAACAGTAGATCCCGTCGATTCTGACCCGTTTATCCAGGTGATGAAGTTTAGTAAGCCATTGATTAAGCAGTTGATCTAGCTGTTGATTGAGTATAGAATGAAGTTTATGATATATATATATATATATATGATGCGATGTATAGGACTGGAACCGAGCGAAGGGAAGCTGCAGGGGATGGCTCTCGAAAAGGAAGGAATGCAACCTACTACGGAACAGGCCCTGCTGCTAGCTAAGGTCCTAGCTATGCTACTACTGTAACCCCTGTCGGTGCTTTCTCAGATGCCTTCGCCTCTGGTGGCTGTGCCCCTGCCGCCTTTAATGCCTTTGCTTTAGCTGATGGGTAAACAACTGGTGCTTCGGCTGGGTCCAATTGGCCTTGGATGGAATAGAATGCTTTGAAATGAAATGAATTTATGTATATAGATGCGCAGAAGGAGCAGCAGGCAATGACGAAACCCCATTTCTAGGCACTGATTCAACTCCAACTCGGTCTTGAACTTACACTGGAATTGGATCTACTACGGGATCTGCTTACTCCCCTGCACCTAGATTCGCTGTTAAGGTAGGTTCTTAAAACGGAAGGGAATCAAGGAGCTACGGTAGGGTCTGTCTTAAGCCTTGAGCTACGGTAGGTTCCGTCCTTTAAGGGAGGCAGTGTCACTCACTCCTTGAAGGGAAGCAAGAGCAAGAGCAAGAGTGAGGGGTAACGCTTAGTGAGGGAGAACGCTTAAGTCAAGAGTTAGGGATAACGCTTAAGGCAGGAGCCCTGAAGGAAAGGCAAGGCCCCGGGAAGGCTAAGAGCATCTTGGAGTCAGCATTAATAGCATTCAGAGCATATTGAAGTTAGTGTGTGATAACGCTTAAGGAAAGGTATAAAGACCCGGTAACACTCAGTAACGAGGTAAGGCAATACCCACTAACGGTAGTAGGTCAAGAGTCGTATCTAACTCTGTAACGAAGGAAGGCAATAAAGCAGCCCCAGTAACGTTCGATAGCAAGGTCAAAAACAACCCGCATTTTGCTAACTTTCTTTTACCCTACTTTACCTCTGATCAATATTACATATATAAGGAATCACCCCAGACACACGACAGACATGGAGCATTTTACTAAGGAAACCAGACGCCCTAAAATCCGAGTCGAGCTACAACTATTATTGGGGGGGGGCACCCACCTACTCTAGTTTTCTTGGCGGCTGGGGCGGGGCATTTTAGAACTTAGGAAACCAGACGCACCTTTGGGCATTGAAAGAAGTAGTAAACCAGTTTTTTTCGGCATGGAGCGAGCGGGGCGTTTGTTTTACTAAGGAAACCAGACGGAGCAGCATTTCTAAAAAAGAAAAAGTTTGGTTTTTTTTCGTATAGAATAGACTGGACCTCCTGATAGGACTCGCAACCGGTCCGGCCTCGTAGAATGATCAGGCTAGGGCACCCGCTTCTGACCGAGCAAAAGCAGTAGATCTTCTAGTCTCACCAGCATCCTCACCGGATGGAGAGGCAGTTCGAAAGTGACGCAGCACGGGCGGTTGACCTTTCACCCCGTTTACTTTGTTTACTTTATTGCCCGGCACCAGACACTTTAGATCTAGTGGAAGCAGCAGCGGGAACGGTAGTTGACTTCCTTCCTTGACCAGAAAGCACCAGCACTCGGTAGCGAAACCATACATAGTGGTCCATTAGGCACCGGCACTTTCACTTATTAAAACGGGAATAGGTCCATCCACATGTGTTATAGCTAGATCCATCAGGCAATGTCGGAACAGGGAGGGATGTTAGGGGAATGACTGCTAATATCTTCTATAAGTATATCGCTCTGCTGCAGGTAATGCTTATGCTTGCTTCGAATCTGCAATAGGAGGATCGTCGAACCGGGGAAAGGGGCTAAGGGACATGAAGGGATGCAACCTATGCTTCCGTATCTGGTGCCTCCGTATCAGGCTTAGATGCCTTTTATTCTGCCTATGATTATGGTGGTTAAGATGCTCACTTCGCTACCATTGCTCCTTACTTTCCTTCTGTGGTTCCGGGCCAATGGGCTGCTTTCGAACGGGCTTTTACCTATGCCCTCTGTACCAACCGAAGCCTCTACGCGCTCAGATGCGAGAAGATGCTTGCTCTGTTGCTTTACCCACCCATCGCTACTTCTATCATCTATCATCCATCCATGTGCATTCTCTCTATCAATGGTTCCCTTTATGTGACTGCAGCCTACGCAGCCTGTCTCCGATCCACCCGCCCCCCCGCCTTTTCTAGATAGGGCTGGCTCTGATGCTGCCAGTTTTTATGCTGCTGAAGTTGTTGGTTCTGATCCAACTAGCCTCGAGGCTCTAGCTTTGTATCTGCAATGGATTCTCCAACCCTTGCTTCTGGTTATCAAAATGGAATTGAATCTGCTCCCGGCACTGCAGCTCTACCCGCCTTTATAGGTGTTGTCTCTCCTGTCCTATGGCCCACTTTGTCAATCAATTTGCCATTTCAGGACCAATTTATTACCCTTTGATAGTAGGTGTATTACGTATATAAACTGGTACACTACCAGTCATAATTATTCATTCATAATTGTAGGTGTATTACGTATATAAACTGGTACACTACCAGTCATAATTATTCATTCATAATAATGAAAGGTTTCGCAAACTACCTTTCAAAACTGCTGCACTGCAATTTAACAACCAACGCAGCAGCTGAATTGAGAATTCTTTCTCCTCGGATTCTTTTTTGAAGCGGGAAACCCTAAAGCACTCCCTGCTGTTGGCGGAGAGACAACAGGGAGAGGCACCAGTGAAACATTGAGTTAACCCCTCCGATCTCTCCTTGGAGGGCTGTAGAGTCAGTCTCGTGTTGTTCGATGGAGGGGAAGTCGAAGCTGGTGCCGGGCTTGAGATATAGGATTATCGCGATATAGGACACCCCGAAATAGTTCTATCTACAAAGTGAATTATACCGTGTAACTATTCAAGGGTGTGCAGTTTGAACAAGCATTGGGCTGGGTGGGTGGAAGAAGTTCTCACCCAGTATAGTTAGTGGGTTGTCTTGGCTATGGCAAGTATCAAAATTCTCGAGACTGATATCCTCGTTGAGAATAGAATTATCTAGTATAGTATAGTAGAATAGTATAGCTCTAATCTATCTAATCTATTATTAAGTACTAGAATTGATCTATAATAGTAGTTCTCCTTTCTCACGAGAGCTATCCATAGCTCCCCCGATAGAGGAGACGGGTCAGGGAGTATAGTATACAGCAAAACACATCATAGGCCATCGAGCAGCAGCTGAACATGCTAGGCAATATCTCTGCAGGGGGATAGGGCGTGGCCGCTTTGAAAGAAGCGTGACTCCGTGGGGCTATCAGAGGGGGATGGATGGGTCAACCCGCCGTTGTTGAACACCCGAGCTGGTGCCCACTATTCTAAAGGGGCTCAAGATAGTGAAATTTCCCAACCTATCTCGGACCGCATAGCGGGGTGGGTGCCCCACACACACTGAGGGACGGCGGAATTCGGTTTCAAGCCCACCCCAGATGAGAGTAGATATATACGGCATGCCTTAGTGATGCTAGAGCACTGTGGCCGTAGGAGTTTCAACGCCCTATGAGCAAACAACCCTCTAGCGCGCTGCTTATCCCCTCCTTGAACCACCGCTTTACCAAGGATTCATAAGGGCGTACCTTAGAACCGACGGGAAAGAGTTAGGTGAGGTTACCAGGAAATAGTCATCCGCTCCTGAATTGTTGATGTGCAGTTTGGGTCGGCGGAGCCCAATGCTGGAGAGATGCGATGCAGCCCAGACGACGTTTAACACGCCATGCACAAATGGCATCTATGGCCCGAGGAAGTGGCACCACAATTGAACACGATTGTACGCCCACTCGCTATTATACCACTAACCCCAATGTTGCAGGGTATGGCACCACTGCAGGAACACCAATAGTTAATCGTTCCTCGGCTGGAATAGTAACGGTGCCTGGGAGCCATCCACTCTATCGTGGGTCGAAACGATAGCAGAATGCTCTGTGAATGAACTGTTCGAAACTGGAGCAGGTACAGTGCCATGTGCTTGCTGAAGTAAGTATACCAGTGACGTTCATGTCTCATGGAAAAGAATTATGCCAACCCGGCATAATTGGTGAAAGTTGGGAGAAGAATTATGTTGTCTTACCCGAGGCCCAATACCACCCCCACAGGGTGGTATTGAGTAGGCCGAGGTAACCAACCAACCTTGTTATCTATCAGTGGGAGGAGAATAAAGTGAGTGTCACCACGGGGGATACTAACTAAAGTTAGTGCCAGGATGATAGGAGTGGGAGGCTAGTTATAGTAAGTAGCATAGGAGTGAGCGACCCTTCAACTCTGCCTGCGACTTGAAGTCTAGCCTGCACTACTATATCCAACACTAACTATTCTCACCACTGTATTACCTGGCGCCCTCACTCACACTGGCGCCCAACTTTCTAACACCACACTTCCAACTTTCCCACGGTAATCTAACCCAATACACCTTTCCTTTCCATCCAGATGAACAACTATACTACATCCCCACGGTAACTATTCCACCAACATTACTATCATCCTTTCACTGGTCCGGTACTCACCTTCAGGGAGTAAGCCGCACTCTGCTATTGCACTACTTCGCTTGATAGGGGCACCAGCCGTCCTTAATAATACTTTTGCCTCCCCAACCCGGTGGGGCCCCAACACGCCCCCTACTATTCTAAAGGGTCTCTTTCCACCAGGCTCTTCAGAGCTCCCTTGGCTAGTGCCGGTACCCCCGAGCCTGTTAACAGCTTCTATCCGTTCCCCTGCTCTCAATGCGTACGCTCTTGTAGGTTCTTTCGAACCCATAATAGTAGCATGAGCCGTTAACAGGCACTGGGTCCCTTAAACCGTATACTGCCTTTAGGTATGCCTGAATCACCGGAGTTGCCCTAAGCGATAACCGATAACCGGCCCATCCATAACTCTTCCTGCGGGATGGGCTGCTGCTTAGAGAGACCGGCATAGAACTATCCCTAGGGTGTTTCCCATGAGGAGTCAACTATATAAAAAAGGGCGCTCTGCATGATGATGCCTACAGATTATGCGGGATTTGAACCCACACTCCTTCATCGGAGGTTACCATACTAATCTCATAGTGCATTTCCCGAGGCCCAATACCACCCCGACATTAGGAGGGTGGTTTTGAGTAGGCCTGCAGAGGCAATATCTTCT
Source organism: Cryptomeria japonica (assembly GCF_030272615.1). Classification (NCBI taxonomy): domain Eukaryota; kingdom Viridiplantae; phylum Streptophyta; class Pinopsida; order Cupressales; family Cupressaceae; genus Cryptomeria; species Cryptomeria japonica. The sequence goes on along the minus strand of NW_026728844.1, from coordinate 902,340 downwards.
ATATGTAATATCTATCTTGCTAGAGGTAATATCAATATCTCTCCCTACCTTTACCTGTCCATTAATCCATTCTGGATAGGGGCCAGGGTAGGGGCCAGTACCGTCAATAAAGAAAAGGTAGGTTCCTGGGTAGGGGCCTGGGTAGGGGCCAGGGTAGGGGCCTGGATAGGGGCCAGGGTAGGGGCAAGTTCCGTCAATAAAGAAAAGGTAGGTTTAGCGGGGGCTCGGGAATGTAATTAGTAAATCAAAAGTATCTCATCCCGGGGTGTTTCCCCCCGGCGCCAGTGACCCAGCAGGGGACTCGATGCTAAGTGATTCTATCCATCCGTTCATAGTAGAACACCCCCGGCGAACTGCTGTCCTTCCAGCAAGAAAGCAAAGATAACAGGCAAGTTGTGACCCTGCATGCAGGGGGATCGGTAATTAGGAATGTCAAAATTGAATTATTACGTTTCCCACCCCCGGGGCCCCGCCGGAGGGGAGGGATCCCCCCGCCCTCCCCGGAGGCGACAATAATTGAAGGGGGGGGCTTCCAGCAAGAAAGCAAAGAATCTTTTTCCCCTTGTGACCCTGCATGCAAGGGGATTCGGTAATGAGTAATTTCATTGTAAAGTTCCGAATTTGAGTGGTCAGGATTCGAGATATCCTAACCAGCAGGAGGCAACCAACTAATCTACCAGAATAGAATCCATTCTTTTCCATCCTTCTTTACCATCCGATATTCTAGGTGGGAGGAAATCCTACCTTCTCCGGCCGGCCGGAGGGAAGTAAACATTTCCGTCCATTTCCAGCCTTCAATATAATCCCCATCCTTCTTGTCCATCCATCCATTACTCTATCTCCTCCCGTCCTGTCCTTCCATCCATTAATCATCCTCCTCCTTTCCTGCCCGTCCATCCTTTCATAATATTATTGGGTGGGGCCCTACTATTCTAAAGGCTCCAATGGGCGTTCCCCTATGATTCCCACCCAACCCGGGATCCGAGGAGCCCGACCCGGAGGCGACCTTCCTTTCTCTCCATCCAATCAATCCTCCATCCATCCCTTTCCAATCCACCCTCCTTCCCTGTCCAATCAATAACATTATCCTCCTCCTGTCCTGTCCGTCCATCTATTACTCATTTTTATTATCGTGAAGACCCGGGGACCCAGAAAAACTGAGGAATGTTAGAATTCCATTAATAGTTCATCACGGCGACAAGGGGGGGCTTCCATCCAAATCCAATTTGTCCTGTCCTGTCCTGCCCGTCCATCCAATAATTATCCCCTTCCCTTCCGGGGCCATCCATCCATCCAATCCTTCCAAAAACGAGTGCCATCCATTAATAATTCCCCTGCATGCATGCCCCTACAATTCTATGGGCTAGCAAGCTGATTAATTGAGTGGTAGGGAACTCTAGTTGTCCTGTCCGTCCATTAACATAAATATTGAGTAGGCTTATCTATCCGCTCCCATTATTCATTGGGGGATCTAGGCATCGAGGAATCTAGGCTTTCGTAAACAGAGGCATTCATTGAGGAGCTGGTACAGAGGAGGCGAGCCGGGGATTGATAGAGGTTTTAACCTGGCCCCTACTATTCTAAGGGGATGATGGAGGGAAACGATAGAAGTTTTGATCCGTCACGCCACCCACGCAACCCAACTCCCCTGGTCTAGTTCATGCATTGCCAGTCCAGTCCATGCATCGCTGGTCCGGTCCCTGCATGGCGAAAAGGAGCATCCGTCAGAGTCGGCTATAATCCCCTCCCACTGTAATTCAAAAGCCTGCTAGCCCTCCAATTCTATGCCCCCCACCCCCCCAAAAGAATAGTTATCTACCGGAAGACTACCAGCCGCCCTACTATTCTAAGGGTAGGGGGCCGATAAGTTGGGTGGGAACTCTAGTGGCAAATTGAATAAATCCCCTACAATTCTATGGGCTCAATCGCCGGCCCCTACAATTCTATGGGCATTCATCAGCCAGATTATCTACTACACATGCCTGCTAGAGCATCTTATCACCCACCCCCCCCCTACCATTTTATAGGACGTATATAATCTGGCCCGGGAATAATGTTTTTAGAGGGCCGAACCGAATAGTAGGGGCTACCCCTACCCCTACCCCCATCCCCTACCCATCCAAATCCTACTATTGTTGACGGGTTTGAGAACTACAATTCTTAAGACAAATTCTTTGAGAATTTGATTGGGTAGGGGAACGGGGATAAACGTTTAAGTACTGAATGCCGGGGAATAGGAGCATATAACGTCGAGATGCTCCGTCCGATACCCCTCGAAATAAGGGATTCGGATGAATAGTTTACCCGGGTGGGTTACGGGCCTCTACTATTCTTAGCCAGGGGGGAATTGGGGATTTCTTTTCTTCGGACATGAGCTGCAGTGGCCCCTACGGCGAGCAGATAGGCCTTCGGATGAGAGCGTGATGGTTGTGTCCCCTGGCAGGTGGGGTGACAGGTTCGGATCGGAATAAAAGGATGGAGGGATGGAATCACTCCATTTTGATTCCGATCCGAACCAACTAAACTAAACTATAATAGCAGCCGGCAACCGCAACCGGGATGGCCCTACTCTCAACCCTACAAATTTCTTTTAGATTGCCATAGAATAGTAGGGCTCCTGAACACCCTCTTCTCGATTCTATACGTAACATGCCAACAATAATATATGCAGAGGGCACGAACTATCTATAGAAATTGGCATCCTGCTGCCCCGGGTCACTGGCAGGGGGTGGTGAATCGGGAGGAGCTTTCGGCGTTCTTACGTTTCGCCCTATTTTAGATTCTTCATGTTACGTATAGAATCGAGCCCTATTATTCTATTATTGCCCTACGGTTTGAAGGGCTACCCCTACCCCGAATAGCCCCACCCGCCCCCTACCCCGGGGGGTGGGCATGTGTAGTATAGAATCTGGCCCTACCCCCTGGCTAAGAATAGGCCGGGGCTACCCCTACCCCTACTATTAGAAGGGTAAGGGCCCGCCCGCCAGGGCCCTACGGGAGAATTGCCCTACTATTCTCAAGGGGGGTCACTTTGCCAGTCATATGAGCAAGACGAAGGATCGACGTTAGGGGCGGGGGGAGGGGGGCAGGTCACTTTGCCAGTCATATGACCCAGACGAAGGATCGACGAAAGAGATGGCAGGGGTGGATCCATCAAAGAAATTAAAGCAATGACCTAACCTGGCCCAATCGTAGTAAGACATTCAGGCTACCTCATGGTAAGCACTATATACCCACGCTCTACCCATATATAAGGGCGCGTACTATCTATTAGAATTATAGAGGGTGTTCAAATATATCCCATGCAAACCAGTTATTGATTCATAACCTGTCGTACCCGTTTCATAATCCGTTCGAAAACCCGTGGAATCTATTCCAGATTGATACCCATGCAGTGGGAGATCCTGAAGTAGAGATTGCAGAGTACCCAGCAAAATAAGTAGTTTCACCGCCATTTATTCAGAAGTTGACCCCGTGCCCGTAGATCCAGCAAAGGTATCAGTAGCAGAAAAGGCAGGAGCATAGGCATAGAACCCACAGGCAGGGGTTACCCCGTTGGGGGGGGGGTGGAGATTCATCGATGCACCGAGAGGAACTATAACTATAGATAAATAACTAATTTCATGTTGATTCCACGTAGGCAGGGCCGCAGCTCGTTAAAGCTCCAATTCCCAGTACAAATAGAGGGGCACGCCTTTTTCATCGATCATATCAAGAAAGCGCGATGCCAAACCGAACGTACCATTGAAGAGAATGCGACGTGCCGGAAACTACTATAGTAGAGACTGGCCCATTGTTTCTTTAGGCTACTGGATCGACGGAAACTTATGAGTCAACTCAATTTATTGCTTCTGGTCTCGGATCCCTTAGATTTGGAACAGGCTATGGGTGGAAAAAACCTAAAAGGAAGCAGATTCAAGCGCGGATCGAAATGGAGAACCCAAAGAGGTGGAGGCACCAGAGTTCATCGGGAGCAACGGGGAAGGCGGGAGCTAGAGCATAGGTATCAGCACCAATTGAAATGGCATAAGCAAGGGAGGCAGCAGGAGTTTCGCTATTAGTGGCAAAGGTGGGAGCAGAGAGAGCAACAGCTGATCTAGTTAACCCGGTTGAACCAGGAGTAAAAGCAAGGGCAGCATCTTTTCCGGTTGCCATAGAATTGTAGGGGATCCAGCTAACCGAGTTTAATCACCAGCATACATACTAGTTTTCGTTGATCCAACAGTTGCAGAGGAAGAAGCAAGGGTAGCAGGAGCAGAGACAAAGGTAGCTTCAGCAGCTTGAGCAAAAGTGAGAGCATCAATAGCAGTAGCAAAGGACACAGAGCCGGCTTATTTTGATTACCCATTGAAGCATATCTAGTTCCAGTCCCATAACCAATAGCATTCCTTCCAAGATGGGCAGTTACTATGGAAAATCACTAATTGGAACATATGCAGAAAAAAAGTAAGCTGCACCCCAGACCATATATGTAACCTATGTTACCTCTTGAACGTGAGCTTCGAGTGGGTAGGAGACGAAGGCTAGGAAGCAAAAAAAGGATCTATCAAGATAGCATCGGGACCAGTTGAAGTTCCGGAGCCTCTAGATCAAAAGCTATTACCCCGCCTAGATCGAGATCCATAGCCAGTTGTTGGCCCGCCATCGGTAGAAGCAGCACGAGATAAAGATCCATAGCCTAAGCATATCCTTGTTCCGGGTGCAATTCTAGATCCATTTGATTCTGTTTGAGATTGATACCTAGTAGTGGATTCTGTTGCCTGAGCTGATGACCTTGAACCAATTGTATTTGATCCATAGCCAGCATCGTTCCATATCCATTACTGGGTTACCCGGCATAAGCACCCATTGATTAAGCAGCAACACCCCCGCCATGTACATTAGCTAGTGGTGGTATTCCGGTATTATCGTTCCACTGCTGTTCCGTAATTATATGATGTGCCTTACTATTTGAGTCCGTTAAGAGTGCATCCACGCTCGGTCCCTATCAATTATATGGCACACCACACGATATAATAAATCATGGGCCCTACAATTCTATGGTACTGCAGTCAAGCCCTAAAATTCTATGGACCCTACTATTTTCAATTGGCAGTTTCCTATAGTTTGAATTATGAAGTAGGGTCTGATTAATGGCAACTATCGAGTGGAGCCCCTACTATTCTCTCGATTCTAGCCCCCTACTATTCTAAAGGGCCCCCTACAATTCTATGGGGCGTCATTAATGAACTGATAAATGCAACTAGAATTGTTACTCTAGCAGGCGTACATTAATTGGAGGGGTTATTCTAGCTTCTTCTAGCTCGATTCTAGCAACTATCGAGTGCAGGGGTATAGTTATTTACTGCTCGCCCGGTTATGCCCCCATAGAATTGTAGGGGGCTGGGGGCCCCTACAGGCCTAGCGAGCTGATTCCCTTTAGAATGGTAGGGGGCTCGCCCGGTTATGCCCCCATAGAATTGTAGGGGGCTGGGCGAGTTGTTTTGCCCCCGGGCGAGCAGCTTGCAATTATTGCTAGTCTCGCCCCCCCCCTCCAATGCGAGCAGTTTTGCTAGTCTCGCCCTGGGGCTAGAATAAGCTAGAATAATATCGAGAGTAGGGGCTCCAATTAGAGTTGCTAGCCCTACTATTCTAAGGGGCTAGAATAAGCTAGAATAGGGGGGGGGCTTTACTAGGGGTTTCTCCCCCTACGGGGCCCTACTATTCTAAAGGGCCCACCCGGAGGAAAAGATATGGAGTTCCACCGATTGACCAGATACGGATCTGGGTCCCCATAGAATAGTAGGGGCATCCCACTTTTCTCTCCCAGTAGCAGATTGGATCGACCGGGGAGCAACCGGCGCAGATACAGGGGCAGAACTTATTGATTCATAACCACTAATGGCGGAGGCATGAGCAGCGGAAGAAGAGACACAGGCAGCTTTCCTTCGCCCGGTTCGGGGTGCCCCTATAGTTGGGTAGGGCTGCCACGTTCCATTTCTGGAAGTCGAATATCTGAGTAAAGGCAGCATCTCCTCCTACGCTTCTAAGGACCGATCACTGCACTGCGTTCCATAAATTCCACTGCCCACCGCCACATATTTCACTTAGAAATCCCAGCCGAAATATGGTTATGATGGGGCCAGCAACAGCCACCACATCGATCATCATAATATCATACAATGAGGCCCTATATCTTTAGTTGCCACATTTCCCTTCGCAAATGTGCTAAAGATATAGGGCCGATGAAGAGCGACTCAGCGCGAGCCGGTCCATTCCTCGCAACTATTGTTTCCCACCCACCCGCACTAGTGGTTCTATCGCTGGCACGGGGACTTCGTTCGATGGTTCGGCTCAATCCCAACGGGCTGGATCGGAGCATCACCATGGAAGACCTTGGCCGATGGATGGTAAAAGCAGGTGGCTCGTTGGACTGTCTCGCCACTTCCCCATTAGAATAGTAGGGGCCCACCCCGCTATATCTCCCACCCATCCCTATATCTTCCACCCATCCCGATTAATTGGAACCCTATGATTCCCTATGAATGCACACCCGGATATAGCATGAGTACGCACTAGAGTGGGTGGGTCAGTCGGCTCCAGTCTTCACTAGATGGAGTGGGTAGAGTTTCACATTATTCGGTGTTGGAGGCGGATCGACAAGGGAATGATTGATGGACCGCAAGGCCTGGATCCAGTTCTCGGGTAGTTCGGGATACCCATCACCAGAAGCGAAGGTTTGAGCACCACCGATATTGAGTAGACGCTACGCTTCAGGACCGGGGTGGGTTAAACCAGCATCGGAGGCAAGACCAAAGGCATCCCATCTTCTCGCATTCTTCGGCAGTGGAACTGGAGCGGATTCTATTTCGTCTCGGAACGAATGACTCCTTCTCCGAACAATAGAAAAGAGGGGGCCCCCTACGGCGGATGGAATTAAATAGAACGGGCTTTCTTTCCCCCAACCCACCCCTTGTCACTTTTCCCCCCGGTGCCCGGGGGGATCGGACAATACAATGCTATTTCCTTTTCCAGGCAGGAATACCCTGCTCTTCATTTGGACTGATAGGAGTTCCTCTTTCTATGCAGGGGAGGAATGAGTTATGATCCTATCTACCATATAGACCTAAACACTTCTTCCAACGGGGTGTACGCGATGGAACGCATCCCCGTATCTCGAACCGATCGATCAATATCACATATAATTGGTCATATCGTCGAGCCGAAGGGATATGGAGATTTTGACTGATCCATCATAAGATTAACCATCTTGAAACAAACCATGGGATGAGGGAATCGATAAGGGAGGATTTCCGATCGCTAAAGATGGAGGGTTTTAAAGCGGCTCGGCATGTTTCAGCAAAAGGAGGATTTGGGGTGGGCCGGAGGAAGAAGTGCTTTGAGCTCATGCTGACCTCCCGGGACTTTTGGGGAGTGCTGGAGAACCTGTTGTGTCTCTCCTAGGCGCCGCCTCTTTCAGTCCCTCCCGGAGATTACTTTCCCATGGCCCCTACTATTCTATGGCATCGGAGGATGATAGTTGGTCCATGTGATGTGAAGCTCCAATCAGTGGATCCCCCGCACACATAGGAGCGAAAGAAGTCACACTTGCTCATGAAGACCTGGACTCGAACACTACGTGCTCCTAAAAAACTATTCCCCCGTATGTAGGCACTGCTGTGGGTGCCGGGCATTTTGGACCGGGTCTCCTACTGCTAGAGTCATGTCTTTTCATTCCCGGGTCATTCAATGAACGGGGTCTTCATCTGCAGTCTCCACCTAGTCTTCCAGCTATGCTTGCTCCAGATATGTTATGTACTTCTACGGGCAGCGGAGCCCCGGCTCCGGGGGGAGGCAGCACTCCAAACAAGTGACACCCATATTTTGGCTTCTATAGTTCAATGCATCCCCCAACTCTTCCAGTCCGATCTCCATGGCAGGGCGAGTATCCCTCCACATGGGACGCTCCCTGATCTCTAGGGCACCAGTTTATAACTACTCTTGATGGACTCATGTCAGTGGAGAGAGTACTCGTTCCTGAGCCTGAGCCACGGGATATTTCTTCTTTCCCCGCACGACGCCATTTCCGGGGGGCGCTGGCTCGATAAATCGACGAAAAAAAGGGGGTCGAATCGAACTATAAATTACCACCCTGCTTCCCAATCTATATCCTCCACCATAGAATAGTAGGGGCCCACCCTGCATTGGGGGGATAAAGCCTTCGGGAGGGTCAACTGTCCAAATTCTATACGTAACATGCCCCCCACAACTAATTGAGCGGCGGCTATAGTTGGGAGGGTCAACTGTCCAAATTCTATACGACTGTGGGGTTGGGTGGGGGGCATAGTCGCCCCCCCACTACAACCATTGTTATTGGGGCTGGTTGGGGTTAAGGGTTAGAGTGACTGAATGTTGGCTAGCCCTATCCCCTGCCTCCAATCAGTGCATTCCATCCAGCACCCGCCTCCCCTTCTTTGGCTCAATCCGGGGGCGGAGCGCCATCCGCCCCGTGGCCGCTTCCTCCTATTAGTGAGGCGGTCATGCCGACAGAGGCCAAACCATAAGTGAAGTTCGATACCTCGAACTGACGATTCCCGCCCCTTAGAATAGTAGGGCCCTTAGAATAGTAGGGGCCCACCCAACCCAATAATCTATATCCTCCCAACCCCCCCCTGGGGTTCTAGCCATTTATCAACGCCCTTATCCCGGGATGGGTAGAGAATTCCGAACCCCAGCGAATTCTAGTTGTTGCTTATTCTAGCAGGCTAATTAATTGACGTGGGGGGGGGGAATTCTAGTTGCGGGGGGCTCAAATCCGGCCGGTCGCTTCATTTGCGTGAGAAGTGGCTGAGGCTAAAGCCTTGATTCATTCATTGATGAGTGAGTCCTATAGTAAAGGCTTTCCTCCCCGGAACTAGAACTCCCACCGTGTGTGGGCAAATAGAAGAACCCTCTGTATTAATCAGCTTGCTAGAATAGGGGGGGGGTTAATTAATGTACGCCTGCTATAATAAGGAGGTAGATTACTACAACTATAGAAAGGGGGGGAGGGGGGGGGTGGGGGGTGAAAGTTCTATAGTTGCTGATTCGATTACCCTACTATTCTATGGTAGTTTCCCGGTGATTTAAAAGCATAATCGACCCTCCCTGCTTCCCCTCCTCGAACCTTCATCCTCCCACCCACCCCGTAGGGCTATTCCCTACCACAACTATATCTTCCCACCCACCCTCCGTCATTAGCCCGGGGGCCGAACCTCCCTCCTTCTTCTCTCCCGAGCCCAATGCTTGATTCATGAGCCCCTCTAGCAGGCGTACATTAATTGGGGTGGGCCCCTACTATTCGATGGTGGAGGAGATAGGGCATACCGTTGGGCCGAAGGGTGTAACGTAGATAATCGCTTTTCTAATCGCGCTATATAATCTAACCACCCGATCCATTATTTCCTCTCAACTATAGTTGCCGTTGCCCACGCCTCCCTTCGACCCGGCTAGGCATGCTCATTACTCCCCTTCTTCCCCGGAGATGTATTACATATAGAATATAGCGGACGGAGATTTCTCGTGCCATAAGGCCAGGGATTTAACCTGCCCAGGGGAAACTGAACGCAGGAGCAGACATGCAGGCAGAACCTTACGCTGCAGTCTGATTTAGACGGTACTGCCGACCTATACCGGCCCAACCACAGACCGCCATTCCTTTTTCCCGAACTATTCCAATCCACCCTTTTTTGGAACCACGATATCACTCCTTCCTTTCTAATCGCCTCAACTCATCAACCAGTACTGCCGGAGAACGCCGTACTGCTTCATTGATTATAGACGTCATACACTCCACCCCCTAGAATAGTAGGGCACTGATGAATCGACGAGGTAGATTAGTTTAGATGGGTTATGATCGGAAACCGAGTGTATCGGAAAGAAGATCAATTGGTGGTCGAACCCGGTTGGCCGGGATCTACTACTTCGGTGTCGAGTGAGAGAGGGGGAAAATAAATAGCTGACAAAGTCCTGCCTGGACCGCTAGAAGCTATCTGAGAGGTCCCCCCTCTGCAATCCCCTCATCGATTTGATCGCCTCCTTCGGATCCATCACCGCCTCCACCCGATCTCGTATCCCTAGGAGCAGATGACCCTACCTCCGATGCGACTAGCCCTTTCCTACCCTTATCATATTTCCTGCCCTTCTGGACCATATCTACCCGATCCAGATCTTCTTGGAGATGCTTCCCTTTCGTCGCCTGCTCTACCCGCTGATCCCAGGATTAGTTCGTACCTTTCTCTCCCACCCCGGAAACGAATGCCCTATCTTTTCTGCCGATCCCACCCTCCCTGCCCTATAGATAGTAGGGCTCTCCATGCGGTACTCCTGCTAATGAGGAAGCTACGACCACACCCGCTCATCCAACCATAACTGATCTCTTCCAGCTTTACTTCTTGGACCGGGTTCCGACCTACCAATCGAAGGAGATATCGAGCCATCGGGGGGGGAGGGAATTAAAGGCGCTATGGTCGCCCCAGAAAGAAATATTAGAACCCGGGGATAGTGGCGAGTCGAAAGAAGCCTTAGCAGCCGGGTCGGACCGTCGCCCCATAGAATTGTAGGGCAGAAATGCCGGAAAAAGATCTATTCGTGGTTGGACCGTGGAGTCGCCCTATCCTTGAATTGTTGTGGACGTGATTATGATTCAATACGAAACATTTTTTGGATAGGGGCCAGGTGATCCGTTTGTTTATTCCGAACGGCGGTTCATCGAGACAATGAGTCCAAGCCCTTCGCCGGGGGGATCCAATCGTTTCATCGGCGGCCTCTCCCGCACTCGACTGAGAGTCTTGGGTATCGATCGTCTCGGCCATCGGGGAATCACGACTCGCTGCTTCATCTCTCGTTCCATAACATTTCGATTGGTTCGAAAAAAACAGAACACTCTTGTGCTAGGGTGGGTGGGCCCCTCCCCAACCTATCCGTAGTTGCGAGCGGGGCGAACCCCCGCCCAGTAGGGCGGGCGGGGGGGAGGGAAAAGCCATTTGAGCGTTGCCTATGCAGAACTGGAGATCCCATAAAATAGTAGGGGCCCCGAAACTGGAACCGGTTCGGTTAGCTGCCCACCCAACTAGCCAACTATAATGGGAGGAGCTCTCCTGCCATAGAATAGTAGGGGCCCACCCCAAGGAGGGAGGGGGCTTTATCTTTAGTCTGGGTCATATGACTGCCCCTATCTTCCTATATTGTGACCCTTAGATATTTAGAGCATAACCCCCAACAACGGCCCATAGAATTTGAGGGGCCTCACCTACCTTGGCAAGGGATGGGTGGGAATAAAGGGCCGGAACTTACCACATAGAATTGTAGGGGCCTCTTTTTTTCCCAATAGTTATTCCCCTGCATGCAGGGGTTAATTAATCAGCCCCATAGAATTGTAGGGGGCCCTCCTCCATTATAGTTGGTGGGAGTTCTAGTTCCGCCACCCACCCACAACAACTACGGGTTAGCCGGTTGCCCTTTTGATCTATTGTTGTTCCTGTTAGTTTTAGTTAGAGACAGTAGAGGCGGAACTAGTAGGTGGCGGTGTTTGGCTCCAACTATCTCAACTACCATAGACTTTTAGGGACCCAATTAGAGTTCTTTCTATTCCGGGTTGGGTGGGGCTCGATAGTTAGACCGCCCGCCCACCCCGCCTATAACTAGAATTCTGCAGGGTGGCTCCCCCCCTTTCTATAGTTTTCTAAGGGTTAATTATTCTGATGAAGCGGTGGCCCTACTATTCTAAGGGGCCGGAAACTCTAGTTCCGGGTGGCGGAACTATAACTCCCGCCCACCCCTACTATTCTAAAGGTAGGTGAGGCCCCTCAAATTCTATGGGGCCGTTGTTCCAGCAGGGTGGGAGGCCCGCTATATATATATATATATATATATATATATATATATCAAGGGCTTTTAAGTGGGTGGGAGTCAGAAGTCTTTTCTTTCTTTCCAAAACAATTCTAGTGATAGTTCCGGCTAGGGTAAAAGAAATTACGTCTATAACGGCCGGTTCCTGGACCGATTGGCTGAAACAAATGCTACTCGGCCAACTCCTATCAAGGTGAATCTCCATTTTCGAACGATAGTCTCCTTATCATTTGCATGAATATAGGGGTGGAGGAGGCATATTACGTATGGATGCGATGATGCGATAGCCATCGCATCAACTTAATCTACTATTCTAAGCTGAGGGAGGACTCTAATAGAAGAAGGCTGAACTAGATTTATCAAAAAGGGCACCCCGCATCTCTACGTAACATGCCCACTACTAGACTCTCCCTCCCCGGTGCATGCAGAGGGAGATTAAGTTCTAAAACTCGAGGCAGGATGAATGATGATTGAACCAGAAGGGGGAGATCCCGATGAACAGGGAGGTTGGGAATTATGTTGCTATGTTCTGGGCCCCGTCTCCTCCCACCCACCCCAATCTCCGTAGGGCCGGGTGGTATTGAATAGCCGAGGTAATCTCTACTTCTAGTTTGGGTGATTCTAGTTGTGGGGTAAGGTTAATATTGCAGGGGGTCGGCAGGAGGATGATATTCTCTTCTAGTAGTTGGTAGGTTTGCATCCTCGGGTGGAAGAATTCTAGAGTAGGGTGGGAGGTTAACACTCACCTTAACGTAAGTGAAGGTGAGGGCCCGTCGGGAAGGGTGGGAGAATTCTGGTGGGATAAATATTGGGAGTAGGAGATTCTAGTTTCTCCTCCCAAAATTGGCAATTATAGTCCTCTCATCAATATTGCCCATAGAATTGTAGGCCCACTTCTATCCTTCCCACTTCTATCAATATTGATCCTACTTCCTTTCCTGAACTCAACTTCTCTCCTTCATCCCGAAGTGCATCCCTCCAATTCCCCTTCAAATAGTAGGGGCACCATCCTCCACCACAACTAATCTTCCTCCCAAGCCACACTTCCATAGATTAATGATTATTCCCACTCTTGCCTATAGCCTACTAACCTGGAGTGAGCTTGGCTCACTCTACTAGTCCACTAATTGAGTGCGGTCGGGGCAGAATTAGACGTAGATCTGCGTAAAACCGCCCCCGTGCAATGAGCTGGGGCCCCCATTATTGCTAACCCAGCGCAATTCTAGTTAGAGTTCCCCAGCGAACTATATAAAAAAGGGCTATGGGGCCACGATGGATGCTTCGCCAGCCGTGCCGGCCCCCCCGCGTTTGTTAATGACCTCTATTCCGTAGATTGATTGGCGGGGTTACTCAATGCGTCGCATTTCTGGGCGCCCACAAGCGCATGGATCATTAACAAACGCTGGGTCCCTTCACCGTATACTCCCTTGAGCTATGGCTGCCTTGCACGGGTTGCTCCACTCTCACCAAGTTGAGAGGCGGCCCTAGGGCCAAGGCCCGGGTGTTTCCCTATCCTTGGAGTCAACTATAGAAAAAAGGGCACCCTAGGGCTAAGATCCAATGGGACAATTATAGCTATAGTTCCCAAACTTCCCAGTAGGAGGAAGGCAACCTGCCAATCTACTAACGTAATACGAGTAGCCAATCTTAGAACGTAATACGTTATAGTAGGAAGGCAACCTGCCAATCTACTAACGTAATACTAGTGCCCATCCATCCCTCAATCCCCCTCTCCTCGAGAAACAGCCAGCCTATAATATAGCCTCCCGTCCTGCCCGGCCATTAATTCCATCCAACTCTAATCTCGTCCTGTCCTGTCCGTCCAGAACAAACTATCCTTGTTCTTGTGATCGGGGGACTTGGTCCTTAGTTACTCTATCCATCCGTTAAGAGTTTCACACCCCCCTAGCCGGCCATAGGAAGATATATAGGATAGAGAGGATGGAGGATGGAAGGTGGGAAAGGACGGATGAAGGGTGAATACCAGCAGCGTGTATGTGGAGCTCGGATCCATGTATCGACTGTAGTGTGGAGCTCGGCTGCCCCGGCCATCGGGTCAACTATCTATAATCGACTCGACCACCTACCAGTAGATAACATTTATGCTCCAGAAGACCGGACTCGATGAACCGCTGGAACTATTCCGATCAAGAGGAGTCTTCATTTCCGATCGAGATGCCGATCAATAAAAACTATAGTTCCCGATCTGCATAAATAGAGTCTATGCCACTCCATTCCGATCAAACGATAAAGATGCGGCCCTACTATTCTATGTGGCCAGCCCGATCTTCTCGCATAGAAAGATGCTTGCTTCCGATAAAGCAAGATGCCGATCTCCGATCAGATACTCGTGATGGAGTATTCATGATGGACCTTTCTCGCACTCTTCCGTTTTTGTCCGTCCATTCGCCTGGGGCATACTTCTATTTGAATCAATCGAGAGGGTTCAAGGAGAAAGGAGGTTGCCCGTAGGCTTTGATGAAGAGGCTGTTGCTGCTTTCTTCTTGAATAATAGGTGGCACTCACCATACATAGGTCTAGAATATATGGATCTCTCACTTCATCTCCGACCGACGCTCCATATAGAATATATTAGCAGGACTCGACCCAATTCCCCCAGTTCAATCTCGAGCTGGTTGGTTCTCCGGGTTTCGAACGAATGATTGGCGGTTCTTCGACTGGATCTGAAATGGATTACCTAACTCAGGATGGGACCCGATGTCGAGCGGATCACCACAACAGGGCTCAAACGGATTGCCTCCCCTAACTCATTGGGCGGGCTAGGCCCAAGCCCACCCGAATAATATCGTACTCCCATCGGGTCTCAATTAGAGTGTAGGGGTGCATCTGTTGCAAGGGAAGAAAATAAAGTCGTGTAGCCAGCCCCCACCCCATTAGAATAGTAGGGCAACGCCTAATTCTAGTGGATGGACGAAAGCAAGCGGTTTACTGGGTCATTTTTGAAGGGTGGTATCAATTTTATGGTTCGGGCAGAACACAATCTTGCTTGCTACTATATAAATGAACGAACGCTTACGGCTCTATTCAATCGCAAAGTGCGATTCGACTGACATGACATATACCACCGGCTAGCCCTGAAACCAGCAGCTAACAGATGCTGTTTATGCCGCGACAGCACTCACCCTGCTCACCCTTATTATAGATCGATAGAGATTTTGTTTGAGAGCAAGTGGAAAGTGTTCCCAATCCCCTATCAAGGCCAAACCAACAGATGGAAAAGGGGTAGATAGTCGGGGGAGGGCAGAGGTGATTTGTTCTCGAGAACGGCATACTTTAGTTTGAAAAGCTGACCCGCCCACCAGACGACCTACGGAAGAGGTAGTAAGACCTAGCCAGCGAAGCGATGGTTCCATTAAGTATTGACTAGTTGAGAGGGGTCTGTGCCTAACGAATTCCACGCTTACTTGCTCGGGGGATGGGGGGGATGCCCTGTCCCCTGCGTCAATCTATCAATAACCGATCAAGACAGACGTTTCTTTCTGAAAAGAAAAGGCGGGGGGGGCAAGATTCGAAGGATAAAACGACCCCTACCATAGAATAGTAGGGCCATAGAACCATAGCCCTTCAAATGGTAACGAAATAAATCTCACTTCCATTAATGGAAGTGGGTTCGCCACCCTATCTTCTTTCTGCCTGCGCCGGCCGGTTATCCCGCTGCAAACTTAGCCCTACTATTCTACGGTAGGGGCCCCCGGGTAAGGGCTCGCCCCTATTTCCACCCACCGAGCCCCCGTTGGGCTAGGGTCACTCATGTTACGTAGGGGGGGGGAGGAAGGACCATAGATGGGACCAGTTTACGCTTCCTCTATACGTAACATGGTTGGTTGAGGATAGGGGTAGGGGTGCCCGTCACTTTTCTTATTGGCGGCTATCGCCCCCGTACTATAGTTCGGCATAATTGATACATATTACATATAGAATCGCCGAATCTAGTCTTGAGCCAACCGGACGCCTGAATATCATCGATCGGTGCCTTTCCGCGGCATCTGAGCCAGCAAAGGCAAAGGCGGAGTCAAGGGCTGGTGGTCGGTGTGGAGGGGAAGTGCCTTAGTCTCGTGCCTGTATCTAAGCTCTGGTCCGTCCGCTCTGCGTCTAGTAAGTCCCCGGCTATTTGGTTGGTTTTTGAGTCTGGTGTTCGGAGTCTATGGTCTATAATGCTATCTGTAGCCCTATAGCTCCCTCCTCCGGCTGGAGTGAGATGACACCAGCAACTTCAGTTGACCGAGCTTTTATGCTGGTGCTTCTGCCTTAGCTACTGTGCTTGCTTCTTCTGCTTCTGGATATATTCTATATGATGCTGCCTATGATGCTACTGGTTATGGATATGCTACTGGTGTTACTGGTGCTGGATATGCTGCTAGCTGTGCTTATGGGTATCGATCTTGATCTGCTGCGACCGCTCCTGCTATAGGTTAACTTATTTTGCTCTATCTGCTGCAAGGTTATCCCGTAATCTTCACTTCGTGAAGCCCTACCATTCTATAGGTTATCCCGTAACCTTGGCTAGAATAGTAGGGCATTCAGGTAAGTCGTGAACTTAAAGCAAAATAAAAGGCGCTGATATCGATCGGTTTCTACCTGGGAATGGGATCTTCCCCTTGGCCGCCGCCTATTATAGCACTCGAACTTCAACTGCTGGGTCGGGTATGCTTATGGTGGTTCTCAAACTGGAAGAGATACGCCGGATTGAATCCTTCTCTCTCCGAGCTGGTTCTTGCAATCTAGACGTAATATGACTGCTGAACTGGATCTTGTGTGCTTGCGCCTTTATCTGTCTATAGCAAGCATCTATACGTAATATGGCTGAATTAACCGGGCGGGGGAAACATCGAGAAGGGCCGAATGCACTCTCGAGACTACAGGAGTCTAAACCTGACATGTTACGTATAGAAGGCTAATGAACTACTTCTTGGCTTTGGTTCTTGCCTCTCTCTCACCCACGGTCGGTAGAAAGCGCCGTTGTTATTCTCGGATCGTGAACAGTGGCCCTACCATTCGCCCGCTCTGAAGCTGCCGACTGCCATATAATGGCTAGGGGGGGCTTGGGCCTCCCCTCTGCTGTCCGGACCTGCCGGGAGTTCACTATTTCATTCTCCCATCCTTCCCGGGGGTGTGGGATTAGCTTCCGGTTGGAGTTGATAAGTTAACACCTTTCCTAGAATTATAGAGAGTTCTTCTAACAATTAGAGAACAAAAGGGCTCTATGGCCACCCTTGACTTACGGCAATAGAGTTCAACTTGTATTTGCTCCGCCCCATGGATAACTATAGTTTCCCATCCTCAACTACCGGGAATCAACTCATGTTTCTTGCTAATCGGGGGCACGAGGAGATCTCGCTGAAGGCCCGGATGGTCCGGTTGGGAGGATAACTCGTCGAGAAAGGTTGCCAATCGGGGTGTTTCGCTAGAAGCTTAGCCAGCGTTATTACCATATATTGTTGCTGTAGCTCCACCCTTTTCTTTTTATCGATCGGGGGAACAGAACAAGGGGCGGCTGAAATTCTTTGTTCGATCCCGGGGCGGAAGATCTCCATTTCAATGACATGATTAAACATATGCGAATAAGGATCACAACCTAAAAAAGTCAAATATGTCGTATAATACTCAATGACTTGATACTGAATACTGATTTGATGATCCACGTGTTAATCAATTGGCTGGTAGATAGATCGGAGAGAAAAAGATCCATTGGTGACATGGTGAGCTAGAAGTCGTTCCATTTCTTGGAAAAGAGCAGAGTTGGTACAGAAGGCCTGATTCTCTACGTCCTATAACAACTATATAGGGGGGGGGTGGGGGGGGGGGAGGGGCCCACTGATATAGCAAGCATGAGGCCCTTTCTTTCATCCATTCCAAACCTAGCCCGCTAGCCCTCGCGAATAGTAGGGGTAGAAAGAAAAAAAGGGAACTACAATTATAGATAGTTGCCCTATAGATAGTAGGGCCCACCCTGCATAAACGGCAGATTCCGCCCCGGCCGGGCCCTGGCGTCTCCTCCTCCCACCCACCCCGCCCACCCTGCTTCCCCAACTAGAGTTTCCCGCCCACTTTCTTCTGGGTACTGGATAAAGATCAACTGAGTCCACGGGGTATAAAACTAGGGGCTTTACTACTATCTTCTGAATTTGGAACGAATGCCCCGGAGGGGGCTCTCTCTGCCCCAACTAATAAATGTGCCAGGTGGCAATTCTCTGTACCTTGTGAGATCTGGGACCTTGCGCTTCAGTGCTGCGCCCGGCCGGCGTTCCCATATCGAGATAGGGCGGTGCTATATGATTGGCTAGTTGGACCGCCCTTATCCCGCCTTCCACCTTGATGATCTCTTCTGCCTGCCTTATGTGCCTGCCTTCTGGTTATCGGACGAAGCTACCTCTGCTTCTGCTCCTTGCTTAGATGCTGCCTTTACTTCCAAAGGTGGTTAATCAATTGGCTCTGCGCCTAGAACCGGATAAACTCGATCTCGATCTAGAACTAGAACTGCTACTCAAGCTCGCCTTCGAACTGCTACTGGAGATGTAACTGAGTCAACTGAATCAACGGGATCCGGGCCCCTACGGCGGGGTGGGGGGAGGATAAATTGCTTATGGGTCTCGATCCCGAATAGACTTTGGATCCACTCGGTCAATTGCCTGCCTCTACTGTAGGCGGTTCCGGGCCTTCCGCCGCCCCTATTATAGGGTTCTGCCTTTGTATCTGCTGCCATCCGCACCTATGCTTCCGCAACTGATGGTAGATCCACTGACTCTGCCGATGAACCCTCTAGATGCCTTTGCCCTAGCATCTTTCACCGTAGCCTCTGCCCCAACCGAAGCCTCTGCTTACTCTGTCACCTACGCTACTTACTACGCAGCTGCGGGTGAATCTGCTCGCTATGAATCTATAACTGGAGGGTGTAAAACGGAGACATAAACAACTGGATCCCCAGGCCCCCCACCCACCCCAATCATATATCCTCCCACCAAACTATCATCCACCTGCCTATATATCTTAGTTCCACAACAAAACTCAACTTTTCTTATATGGGGGGCTTGGGGGCCCTGCTCTATATCCTCCAGAATAATATAAAACAAGAGGGGCCCAGCCGGGCAAGTTCCGGACAACGTAGGCTATCCACATGCCATAGAAAGCGTAGGGGCCCCGGAATACTCCCACCCTTTCCTATTGCTTCCCATCCACCCTGCAGGCAAAACGTGTTGAAGCCGTAGGGTTCATCGGGTGGGAGCCGCCGTTCTAGTTCCCGATGAACTCCCTCCCGAATTCTATAGAGGGGGGGGGGTGGGGGGCTAAAGTGAACTCACCCACCCCGGCACTCAATCCGTTGCTTCACCTTTTTGAAGCCGGCTTTACTATATTGAAGGGCGGGGCTAGAAGGGGGCCGCCCCATCTAGCTCGACCGGGTGGGGCCGTTGACGGCGATTCTAGATTCTATATGTAACATGTCTACCCGCCGCTCAATTCTAGTTGTTGTTGTTCGATAGCCAATAAAAGTGACGGGCACCCCCCAAACCCCCCCTACCCCTACCCCTACCAATATAATAGAAAGAGGGGGGGCAAGGAAATACGAAGGAAACATTAGGGGAGGGTTTAATGAGACTCGGGCAGGGTGTGCCGACTATCCATAGATCTGGCTATCTATAGATTTGCCACGGGCCAGCCCTTCTATTCATTCAGTTCGTTAGGCGGAGAGGGAAAAGAACTCGGATCAGATAGAGGTTCTGGGCTGGGGAACCACTTATATCCTCCACACGGGGATTGCACTAGAGACAGACAGGGGGGATCCTTCACTTTCCTCATTCGGAGCAGGCATTTGGGGTAGGGAAGGACCTACTCTTCCCCCACATGAGGTTGCTATCAGTGATAGGGAGAATCAAGACATTGCCTTCACTCGGTCATGTATGTGGGAGACTGCAGACACTTTTTTGTTCCAAATGTAGCCGGCATGAGAGACGGGAGGGATCCTGCATGTCCCTCACATGGAGCAATTGGAATAAGGGGGACCGCCCCTGCACATGGAGTAGAGCATCATTGGAGGATGAGACGGGTTATGTCCTACCCGGTGGTAGGCCTGTCATCGGGATGAATTGCGGGTTCATGGGTGATAGGTCTATGAGATACTCCCAGTAATGTTAGTTGGGTTCCCACCATCACACGATGGTTTCTAGGATGAAGCCGCTCTCCACCCCATTCTTTCGACATTGAGAAAAAACTCATGGTTACATGAGACCTCTCAATCCCCTTTTACAGTAAGCAGCCTTTTCTCATTTCCCCTCTCTTATAGTAACTGGGGCGGTGGGTCATCATGGATATCACCAGCAAGCCTCATACTAGACTCATGATGGGCAACTACCTACATCGTGATGTTGTTGCAGGTTTATCAATCGGATTCATGGTTCTGAAGGACCCGCTAGAGGTGCCACTACTCCCACGACTGAGCATTCGTGTTGGGAGCTCGGAGAGGCGGCTCGTTATGTGGGGAAACCCGGTCTTGATAGGCCCTCAGCATTGCACAACTTGGCTTGAGGAGGCTCCTGATGGAAAGAATCGATAGGGTAACAGGCTGTGGCACATGTGTAACCACATTCGTTGGGGATCAGTGAACTAGGTGGCCCGTGGCACACTATTCCAACAACCATGTTCTAGTTGGGAGTTCGTGGAGAGAAATCCTAATGACCTTAGACTCCGGTCCAGAAAGCACCAAAAGTGATCGTGGGGAGATATCTAGTCCGAATGACCGAGGCTCTGGTTCGTAAGCACATGGCATTTGATGATCCAATTCCGGCGAGACGAAGAGATCAACTTTAGGCCTTGCTTGCTGTTAGGCGGCCTTTTCTATAGAATTCAGTTTTCTGCTCTTCAAGAAGAGCCGCCGCATCGGAAACGAACCACAGCTTTTATTCTAGCAATAATCCCCATCCTACGCTCCCCTCCGCTCGCCCCGGGCCATCTCTGCTCGGGGGCCCCCGCGGCCAAGCAGTGCTCCCGTACCAATGCCGGCATTATAGTCCGGAAATAGCCCCTGCTACCCTAAGCTAAGCGACTTTTCTATAGTTCTATTTGCCTATTCTATATTAGAATAAGCTATTACTATAGTAACCGGCGGTGATATTCTATTCTCTTATTGGTCAGAACTCTAATTGTTGTTCCGCCCCCAGCCGAATAGTAGGGGGCCGAAGACAGACGCTCGCGACCATATTTCCCGCGGAGGGCTAGCATCGGGGCATAACATGGTCGCGCAAGGTAGCCTTAACTGGCGGCTGGATCGAATCCCACCCTGTTTTGCCATATACATTGTAGGAATAATAGAAAGTAGGGCCCTGCAACGGAGCAGCGGACCCCTACCCAAACCAACGCCCTATTATGGCTGGCTATTATTCGAGGGAGGGCAATAATAGCCAGCCAGTTCTCGCCATAATAGGGCCCGAGATTCTATACGTAACATGCCAATTATTGATAGTTCACTAATCTACAACTTTCTAGATATCTATCTATCTATCTAGATATCTATCTATCTATCTAGATATCTATCTATCTAGATATCTATCTATCTATCTAGATATCTATAATTGCTGGCTGCGATGGCTAGTTTTAATATAAGCTGGCATGGGATCTAATAGAATATATGCTAGGGTGGGCACCACCCAACATTATAGGCATAGAATGTCGCAACTAAGCTAACGGACTAGTGTTCTCGCACAGGCTTTGGATGAACCCGCATCCATATGCAATTGAAGGGCAGCCTGCATGCAGACTTCGGAAGGAATAGAAATCCCAGTACGAAAGTGATCGGATATGAACGAAGATGCTTGCTTCATTAAGGTGGTATTAGCGGTGTTATCAATCGGTTAGCATTAAGAAAGGATGATTTTCTATTAGGTAGGGGGCACGCACCTATTTTGAGTTAGGGGGCACCTCTATATTCTAGTGGGGACCACCTTAGAAAAGAGGGGGAAAAAACATTCCTCCGTCGGCCCCCGGGGGGTCTGGAATAGGCCGAGTCATTCTCCTCTCTCCCTGCCTCCCTGCCTTATCCGTCTTCCTTACTAACCACAACTATATAGATTATTGATCTGATGGTTGAACTCCCCTCTCCCTTCGGGAATAACTAACTACTCTCCCTTCGGGATCGATCCTCCCTAACTCAACCACTATCTCTCCCTCCCTTGGGAACAACTATAACTAGAATTCTATAATTCTGGGAGGATTAAATAAAACTATCCTTGGTTGGGCACCATCTAATATTAATGCCGACATTATGAAAAAATTCTTCGAGATAAAATTATGAGTGAACAACTCGGAGGGGTGGAAGTCGAGAGAAAATCTCCTCTGGAAAAGGTTTGGTCCGCCCTTGATTATGGATGGGCGGGGGAACCTCCCTTTCCATTTAGGAGGGGCGTAGGTCCTGCCTTAACAATTTTCTTTTATTTGTCCCTACCCTTGCCTAACTAAGCTAGCCCAACTAAGCTTGCCCTATACTATCCTTCCATGTTCGCAGCCCTAACGGGCTGGAGAAAGGTTAAGGAAGGGAAGGATAGCGAATTCATTAATGTGCCAAAGCTTTGCTTGAATGAAAGGCCTCGTGTGGAATTCAAGTGGTTCTCCTCGTGATAATGGAATGTGCCGCTTCGCTTGAATGACAGCAGGGACAACTTCATTTTCTTTGAATTGCCCTTGCCTTCCGCATAGGTCCTGCCTTAACAACATTTTCTTTTATTTGATTCCGATCCCCTGCCCTATACTATACTTCCATGAGTGCAGCCCTAACGGGCTGGGTTAAGGTTAAGGAAGGGAAGGATAGGATCGGATGTTACGTATAGATCAGTTTGGTACCTTCATTCTGACTGAAATGATGAATGAAGTCTAGGTTCAAGTCCTGGATGATCTTAATAGGCCTAGATCGAACGCTGCCGACTCTCAGATCTAGGTCGGCCTCTAGGAGTAGCAGCCCAAGCATCAGGAATAGCAGGTCAATTAGACTGTTTGGGCCGGGTATCGGTTCTCACTCCAAGCAACTCCTGCTATACCTAGGTTCAGGGAGGTATACGGCAGATGGGACGTGCATAGCTGCGTTAGTACTTATTTTGAAGAAAGGCATATTTATAGAAAGAAGTGCTACCGCTGTAGACCAGATACAGTAGCTTTCATACCTCGGCGGCATTGGCAGAGCTTATTTGGCTGGCCTACCCCGGCCTCCCTATGGCACTATTATTGTTCTAGGGCCTATAATGGTTCTATGGGTTGTGGGGATGTGTAGTAGCCGAATATGGCGATCAGGCACACCCTACTCTTCTATGCCCTATCCTCTCCCCCGGCCTATTCCGTGCCCTCTGGCACCCGGGCCTATAATGGTTCTATGGCTGGTGGGGATGTGTAGTATATAATATGGCACACCCTTACTATTCTATGCCCTATCCTCTATAGTGGGGTGGGGAAGCACCCTACTATTCTAAGGGCCGAATATGGCGATCACACCCTAAATAATATACCGATAGGGGGGCGGCCTATGCCCTATCCTCTATAGTGGGGTTCACTATCTAGAATTGTGGGCATGTGTAGTAGCCGAATATGGCACACCCTACTCTTCTATGCCCTATCCTCTCCCCCTACTATTTGTTCTCGGCGCTTGCTGGGGGTGCATGTTCTCGCATGTGACTAGAATCTCGGGCCCAACTATCCCCGGGGAGGGAATAGCGGGGTAGAGCCCTACCTTTTTTCTAGCGGTCAACTCTAAGTCAGGCTCATGACCTGAAGACTGCAGGTTCGAATCCTGCCCCCGCAACTAGAGGCAACAATAATATTACAGGGGCGGGCGGGCCTTGACGCCCAGGATCTCCTCCAGTTCTAGGACTATAGCCCACAGCTTCCATTCGCTCGGATCCACCCGTAGGGGCCCTTGAGAAGAGTAGGGCATAAGTTCGGGTGGCAGCACATTTCACCATCGCCAGTCAAGCTTAGTTCCAATGGTTATACCTGTATAAGCACCTGCTTTCCTGACCTCGTTTCCTCATCAGTTTAAGCATACCCCGTTTATTCCATTCGCAATTGATCCGGAGCCAGCTTCCCTTCGCGTGGTTCCAGACCCATAACCCACAGTATCAGGGTTCATCGGAGGTAGAGACAACGGAAGAAGCAAGGGGGGTAGCACCCCGCCCAGATAAAGATCCATAGCGAACAGTTCCAGCTTTTGGCCTTGAACCAGTCAATCTAGTTCCGAGTCCTTGTCGTCCGGTTCCATATATTTCTCCAGAGCCTGTAGCATTCCTTCTGGGTCAATAGCCGGTTAGAGAGTAAGTACCTTTTGAAAAAGCAGTTGAATAAGCAGTGGCAAAGGAAGTTGACCTCATATCAGTGGGTGCGCATAGAGATCTCAATATCATTTGATCAATGTCCCACATCAAAATGTGCTTATAGGCTTAGCTTCTAGGAGATGGTGCCAGTTTCGAATCCAGGTGCACATACTGATCGAGATGGAGATTGAACCCCAGTACCGGATAGAGCAGCGAAACCATCATCTCGCCCAGCATACTTACCTGTCCCATCTGTCCCAGCGTATTTCCTAGCATCCCTTTTCACGGGCCTGATTCTCATCGTGCCAAAACTCGGAACCCACTAGAATAGACCGAAACTCGGAACACATTAGCATGTACAGTAAAGTAGGAGCACACTCTCAATCTGGGAATGGAAAAAAAGCCGGAACAAGCTAGTATGTGCAACCTTTATAATAGTAGGGCCTTTACCGAATGTGCGTAAAGTCGGAACAGGGAGACTAACTGGTAAATACATCAGCATCGGGAGAGGCATAGGCGTCATAGTTAGAGTAAAAGGCGAGAAAGCTCCGCGGATCTAGAAGAGCTTGTGCTAGCACCCCGTCCAGATTCATATCCATATGGAGTAGTTTACCTTGTTAGCCGAGCCCCCTACTATTTGAAGGGCCTCCCACCCTGCTGCCCCGGATCTCCAGGCATGATTCGAGTAGGTTTTCTTATTCGAGAGGAGAAAGGACGTATGGAGCGGGAGTCTAAAGGATTGCGCCCTACTATCAACTAACCCCTACCTCTGTACTGGCGGGGGGTGGGGCCAATGATGGATCGAAGCGGGTTGTTATTCTTTATATGCCGTTAAGCACGAGAACGGGATCTACACTGACGCTAGGGGGGCGAGAGCATGGGGAGCACACCATGCCGCCCTATTAAATCAGAGGGGGAGGGTATTCATCCTGGGTCTACGCATGCTGAACGATCGAACGATGAACGTGCTGCCTCTTTCTTCTTTATCCGTCTCATTGGTTAGGCCCGAGGGTTCTGGTTCTCTCTCTCCTATCAAGGCTAGGTTGGGTGGGTGGGAGAGATAGTTGCCCGGTCGAAGAGGGTTGAAAGCGTTCTCTCTTCCTCCTCTGGCCCACGGCCACCACTATAAAGGTAGCGGAGGCCCCCCCCAATAATAACGATTATTGTAGGGCGGAACCAAATGATTGAGTAGAAGACATTTACGCGTTTCTGGTGAATCTAGTTGGGCCCTATAACTATGGAAAGGGGGCCACCGGATCCAAATGAGTAATAGCAGGGGTGGAGTGCGGGTTGAGAGATAAGGCTTTGAATCGACCATTCCTGGGAGTTTTCGGGACTTGGAAGCCGATAAACGACATTCCCTGCCACAGCCCGAATCCATTGGTTCGGATGGAAGGAGAAGGGAATAGGTCGGATACTGGCTCCTTGCCTCTCCCGGGTGGTCGAGTGGAGCTAGGAACAGAATCCCTTGTCTCTATCCGGGAAGGGAGGAATGGGAGAAATGTACCCACTTGGCTCTGCCATTGTTCTTCGGCATTGATTTATTAATAGATGCAGAGGTTCTGCCATTGATGCCTACTATTCTATGGGGTGGGGATAAGACCCAGGGAGGGCTTCGATCGAACGAGATGCTAGGGAAGGGCCAATCAATAGCTCTGAAAGGTACAACCTCCAGTGGTTCGAGAGGTGTAGGGGTAGCTTGCCCTTGACAGGTGGGAATAAAGACATTGGTTATGGGGCCCCGAGTCTCTCAGTGAATGTATTTTATTCCACTCATTCCTATTGCCCCCCACAACTATATAAGGGAATCGCCCCCCCCTTTCTATAGTTGTAGGGCCTTAGAATAGTAGGGGCCCACCAATTATTCCCTCCCACCCAAGTAATCGATCTCTTCCAAAGACAGGTAGATCAGAGGCGGATCAGCGGCGGATCAGAGGATCTTGTGCACTTCCCTAAATATTGGGTGGGAAATGACAGGCTTCTGGATCAGAGGCGGATCGGAGGCGGATAAGAGGATCTTGAGCACCACCCTTTCTGATATTGATCTCTCATCGATCTCAACTCGATCTCTTATTTAAGGATTACATAAAGTCTGTTAAAGGACTTGGGATCGACCTGACGTCTGAGTATAAACAACGGGAAACTGTGCTTCGACAGTTACCCGCCGTTACTTTAGCACAAGCCCGCTATAATGCGGCTTTTGAAGCCACCCGCCCCGACTTGTCACCCGAGTTTTAGAAATCGATAAATAGAAGCTTAATAACCGGGTCGTGGTAACTAACTCTATGTCCCCCCGCCACTCAATAAATATCATCGCGTGCATGCAGTATGATTGTGGGATAGAATAACGGCTGTCGAGGCCCCCGCAACGGTAACGTGGCGGGGGGGAGGGGGGAATGGGTGGTGGGCATTCGAAAAAAAGACCGGGCGGGCATTCATTAGTCAGTACCTGCCCCGGGCCAAATTATATACGTAACATGCCCCCCGTAGGGCAGGGTGGGTGTGCATTCATGTGGGTATAGGGCTAGACTAGATTCTCTATTCTCTACGCCGGTAGGGGGGGGGGTGGGTGGGAACTATAGTAGGTTGAGAATAGTAGGGCAATTAATCTACCCCCATATAATTTTAGGGGCCGGCTAGAATGGTAGGGGCTGCCATGTTTCAGCCTGCTAGAATGACGGAACCTATCTTCTTTCTCGCCTGCAATCGATCGGCTGCTGAGTAAAGACAGACAGGGCCGAGCTCACTCCGGTCTGGTAACGACCTTACCTTTTCAACTCTTCCAAACAAACCGGCAACATCCTTTCAAAAGCGCTCCAGTTTAGACCCATCCACTGCCATTAATCAGTCTGTTCCCTTCCCTTAGAATAGTAGGGGCCACCCCTAGCCAAAGATATAGGGCTCAGATTGAACGATGCCCGCCCGGTACTAGATACTAGGGATGGTTCTTCTTTACATCACATTCCCGGGGTTGGGTAGATCTAATCTATTCTAGTTGTTAAGTGAGTGCACTTTCCCGTATGAGCATTCGGAATCTCCCCGGTCGAACTTCATTCATGGAACGAAAGGAACAACAAAACATAAGAGGTTTTGGATCGGCAATTCTTTCCCAGGTCCGGGGATTACTAGGAGGTCCCCTAGGATTGGTCAAGCCCCCATTGAATGTGATGCCTCGGGCCATCATACATGCAAGCTCTACTGCTTCGAAATTGGATGTCGCGCGCAGCTATATCCGATCTCGGCAAGTCTCTTCCTCTGTCTCAAAACCCAGACCCGAGCAGAGTCAGGGGTTCAGCCTCAGAGCCGGTAATAAGGTCAACTCTGCAGTGACAGTATCGAACACACGGGAGAGGAAACTTCGTCTCATTCTTTATTCTCCATTGGTTCGTGTTTTCACCCGACCCAAAGGCCACTATAGAGTAAGGCGTTCTTCCTTTATAAAAAAACAAATGCCTGCCACGAAATGTTCTTGCATTCTCCACCGTTTGTGCAGGCCCCTATCAATTCCAATTCAATGAACTGAGAACGGCCGGGCGGATTGGGAGGAATTTGGCATGGTGCTTACTGAACCTCCGAAATAGTTTTTTTGTTGATCAATAGGGAAAACGGGGGTAGCGGCTCATAAAAAAACTTCACGGAACTGAGCTACATGTATCGCTTACAACCCGGAGGTGGGTAGTAATATATTCCCTACTAATTGAGAGCCTTGCCGTGGTTCCTCGCCTCATTCATTGACAGGTGGTTTCGCTCTTGATTAATGCCGGTGGTTCCGACCGTGAGGGTGATCTCCATATAAAGGTCATTACTGGTGGTATCTCGAAAACAAGAGCTGGAGTCTCGAATTGGCTTCGCTTCAACTCTTCTGCCAGGGCGGGCTATCCCTACGGGCCTCCCACCCTGCTGCCCCAGAGAATCGGGTTCTTTCTGGTGCTTCTGGGGCGGCACCAACAAAAAGGTTACTGCGACAGGGGAGCAGGGTCACATTTCGAAGTTGAAATCAAAAAATTGAGCATAGCGACAGCGAAGTCGTTTCTTCACAAGATCAGCACATGTTCAGATGTACGTGAACGATAGGAAGGACCGGGAGCTCAACTTGGATCAGAGACAACCATTTATTTAATGAAGCCTTTCAACCGGTCATGCAACATTTCTTTATTTAAGCCGGAATAACCGAATTCTTTCTCTGGATGCTTTCTTGGATAACTTAGTTGTTCTCTACGGCGCGAATAAACTCTACTATACTTGTGTGCGCCTTCCCTAACCAATTCCTGTGGGAGCCGCATGATAAGTAGTAGGTTCATTGCTCCAGCCCAGGTGATTGGGGTAGGTCAACAAATGGTTTGATGTGGGAGGCCCACGCTTTCCAATTTACTACCCATTGAAGCCCGGACATATGATCGCTAATTTATCGATTGTTCATCCAATCCTGAGCGATAGCGAGTTATTTCGTCTCTTTTGCGGAAACTCTACCCAGCATAGCTCAGTTCGCCCGGTTGGGTGGGTCCGGAGATTTCGTCCTAGCTTATTCCATCACCAGGACTTCCGCATTGCAGGCTAATGAATTGTATAGGTTTCCCCTGATCAAATCTGTAGTCGCTCTGCGATCACTTCGCATTAGCTACCCCGTTTTCGGGCTCATTTGCGTATCAACGACCAGCAGATTGGCACTCCAATTCACTCCAATGCATGTCTGGTTTCTTCTGGGAACTGCCTCCAATGCTCCGGCAGCCGCCCCGGCTATCGATCGCTGGCACCCGGCGTGGGCTGGTTGATCAATCTATAGTTTATTGTTTATGGTTTAGGTTTAACCTGAGCAACTTGGCACTCGCCCGGCCCTTTGTAATTCGTCCAGTCCAGGCGGCACTCGCTAAGTGGTGATCGATTCCTCCCACCCAGAGGATTGGTGTTACCTGTGAGCCGGTGGAGTGACTCGCGTAGCTCGTTTGTCGACCGTTTATGATGCACGGAGAAGACGAAATGGAGCGAATCCCCCAGCGCGAAATTCATGAACTGAGCGATAGCGAGTTGAAGAACGGAGCATAGCCCGCGTAAAGATCTTTCTGCACGGTGAGTTAAACGAAGCTTTACAGGGATCATTAACTTCAGAAGCAACCACAACCTAACCTAACTGAATCGAGAGATTCCAAAGAACGTGTCGCTATGTGGCCTGACCGCCTGAGCCGTGGATTGGCTGAACTTGCTTCACTATGAATTCCACCGGGTACTCACGAACATAGAAGAGAAGGCTTTACTGAGCTACTAACTTATCCTACAGTTATTACTGCTGGCAGGGCAGATAGTTAGCGGGTTCTCACTTCGCTACAATGATGCCTTAAAAGAACGGGATTCATCTTTCTTAATGAGGCCCTGCTGGGTCGTGGTAGCGCCATAGAATATAGAATAGGGCGGGCGGGGCTATACTGGATTGTGACAGACACTCTGCGCTGCTATACACGCCTTTTTGTACGTACCATTTTTATGACTTATACCTAATAGCATAGCCCGAAGTTCTTCTTCAAAACAGATTCTACTGTCTGGTATGTGCTGACCCAGCTTGCCAAGACGTCGAACGAGGGATCTATTTGGTAAGCTTCTTTTTTCCCGTGGGAGATAACGACCCGCACCAATGATCACCAGTCTCAGAAACCAAGCTCCCCGTGGGGGAATTGGGGATCTAGTCCATCAGGCACAATAGGCAGGTGGGAGAGCTTCGCTTCTACCCGGGAGTTGCGATTCTTAAGTGACTAATCTGGTGGGGGGGGCGAGTGCCAAATGCAACAACAGACTAATCGGCCTCGTGTACTGGTGGATGGCGAGCAAGAACAATTGATCGTTAGCGGAACCTGGGCTATTCGATAATTACTATTGGTGGGTTGCTCGAAGCGATACCTGTGGCCGTTTTGCGGGACATCTTGCCCCACCACTTCCCACTTCCGCTCTCTGTTATTCCGATTTCGTTGCTACAAGCGAGGCTCAAATCAGAAGCACCGTTCCTCCTTTATTTGCCATCGCGGGATAGTTTATTATTGAACAATCCAGCCAGTAGAGTATAGCTCAGTTCATCAAATGTAAGACCATCCGGGAATGGAATCAACTCTCCTCCGTCCCAATGCGTACGTCACGATTGATCAAATTAGAAAAATCGATATGCGTAGGTTGGATCGGACCCAATTGACCCCGCTAGATAAACTACGCATTCCCAAACAGTAGCAGCTGTGCTTCACACTAAATCCTAGCCTAAGGAGAAACCAGCACCAATTCAACTAGCTCTGGAACTGCGGTCACACAAAGCCAGCCAGCTGTGTGGAATCAGAGATGGAGGAAACAGTGATTCCGGCGTGCAGAACCTAGATGGAGAACTAGAGTTGCCCGATGTTCGATGTTTTTGGGACCGACCATAGCGACGTTTGGTTCTTCTTCAGAGGCACCGATGAAGGGCATGTTTTCGGAACAAGGGCGACGTTTGGTTCAAATGATTGAAGCAGAGTACTAGGCCGACTTTGGTAGTGTAGTGAATTGGATGATTGGGCCGTATGAATTCAGTGGTGATCTATTCCGACCCGACCGTCGACCTCGGGATTCACTGTTTCGCCCCACTGTACCGATAATACTCCTATTCTGTGAGCCGGTTTTCCTTATCGACGCCGGATGTGCTTGAAGGACAGGACGCTCAAAGACTAGATGGTCATTGACTGACAGCTCTTCGACTGACAGGGAATCTTCGACTGACAGTGACTGGAAAAAGGTAAAAGACTGACTGGAGGAAGGAAATTTGAAGCCGCAGATGACGGTTATGGTAGTGGTTTTCCAGCTCCTTGTTTCAGATGACGGTGATTTTTTGACAAAAGGACAGGATTCTAGTTCGCTCCTTTTACTTATCATTTGAAGGATAGGATGCAATCCTTAGTGTAATATCCAATACTGCAACTTGTGCAACGTCGAACTGCTACTAAAGAAAGATGGGCTGAGGAAGCAAGTTAGTTCCAACCTTGTGATCGTTCTGGTCTTTGAACGGGTTCTTGTCCCATTGCCTATGGGGATGGGGCTTTCTTCCCTAAACGTCTTTGCGTAACCAAGTTAGCGTTACTATCGGTAGCACTACTAGCATAGGTATGCAGCCCAACCGAAGCTACTCCCGCCTGAACTACCGGATAGATACATTC
Source organism: Cryptomeria japonica (assembly GCF_030272615.1). NCBI lineage: Eukaryota > Viridiplantae > Streptophyta > Pinopsida > Cupressales > Cupressaceae > Cryptomeria > Cryptomeria japonica. The sequence continues at coordinate 871,004 of NW_026728844.1, read as the reverse complement.
GAATGATGCAACATAGGTGAGAATGGTCCCAATCTATTCGATTTCAAGCAGCCAGTACTTTCCTCAAATTCGTGATTGATTGCCAAGGACACAATTGAGTTCACCAAAAAACACCATGGAAATCCTCTTCGCCCTACCCCTGAATAGAGCGGCTCGTTATCTCGCCCGAGAAATAGAGAGCTAAACGCACCTTCCCCACCGATTACTAAACAGTAAATAGGAACTGCCTCCGGGGTGGGCCCCTACTATTCTATGGCAGGAGGATATAGTAGGTTCACCTTTGATAGATCTTTCCCAAGGCCCAGTCTCCTTTGACCATTTGTTAAGACTTGACACCCCGGCAATAGCATAAAGCACCATTGGGAAGAAGGGAGCTCCTAACCCCTATTGAATCATCTCCCAGCTCTACTTTGTCTCCTCAGGTGGTGGTTGTTCCTACACTCCAAGTCTTTATCCATCACTCAACCCAACCTGCTGTGCAGAGCCCAAATCAGCCTCCTCAAAGAAAACATCCACTAGAATCGGGTGGGTGGGAGTGATAGAGCTCAATTCCCACCCTCCCAGCCGGGCGAGCAGTTCATGCGAGCCACCTTCCCGACCGAGTCTATAGGGGCATTAGTCTGCCTTTAGAATAGTAGGGGCCTCCCACCGGCGAACCGCCTGCTATCTCGAAGCTAGAATACGCTAGGCTCGCCCTTTAGCATAGAATTGGGGGCAATTCATTCTAGTAGTTAGCGAATCGTCGACTGGGGGGTTAATTAATGTACGCCTGCCCTTAATGGCATTAGCCCGCTAGCCCTTACAATAATCTGAAAGGGGGCCCGGCACAATAGTAGGGGGTAGGGGGGGGCGAACGTTATTAACTGATGCCATTCATTATTCTAGCAACTATCCCTACTATTCTATGGCGGCCCCTACTATTCTAAAGGGCTAGCAAGCTGATGCCATTAAGTAGATAGGCGGCGAGATTCCACACCATTATATACGTGATACCCCTACGGGGCTTGCTGCGGACCTGCTGCTATTTTAGGTAGAGATCGCCCCGGCAAGGGCAGCCCTTCGACATAGTAGGGGCCTGCTGCGGATCGATCTTATGCAGCACCGATGAACAGTGCTGCGGGGAGGGCCCCTATCAATTCTATGGCAGTTCAGTTAGGAAGGAAGGGAAGGGTTGATGGCTGGATGGAAGGTTAGCCGGTTTAGTTGCCGGAAACAAGGAACGAGACGGGGCCGGTAACTGGTTTCGGGTTAGCCGGGGCCGGTAACTAGTTTAGGGTAGCCGGTAACTAGTTTAGGGAACAGGTTTTGATGCAAAGAACTAGTTGGTGGGCCCTTCTCTTCTGCACACCCGTGAAAGGTTAGCCGGTTGGAACTAGTTTAGGGTTAGAGGAGGGGAGTGTTCCTAGTGAATGGAACTAGTTTAGGGTTAGCCGGTTGGATGGAACAAGTGGACTAATGGAGGGAATGGGACTGGCCGGCCCCTCCCGAGGAGAGAATGAATGCTTTCCCCAGCAAGACAGAACTATTGCTGCTCCGGGGCTATAAACCTGCCCGCCTGCTAAAGATGTGTTAGTTTCCCTTGCCTACACAACCTGTTCACCAGAACTATAGCCTTTGCACGCACGCGGCCCGCTATTGGCGTTAGTTAGTTGCCCCTACTATTCTGTAGGGTAGGGGTGATTCTATACGTAACATGCTTCCCCACCCTGCAACACAATAGTAGGGAGAGTGCTCCAAATAAGAGTGCTTAGGATCAGAGTGCTTAGGATGGACGAAGGAAGGTTCAATCAGCAGGTAGAACTTCTGCCCGCATCTTTCTTGCAATTAAGTAATCGGCCACTCCAGGCTCAGCCAAACCAACAAACAAGCGGGGTCGCCCAATTATTTCTAGTTGTTCTTCCTAATCGATCCAACCTTAGTTAGGAGATAGGCCCCTTTATTCAAATAATAGGGCCCCCGTCTTTCTATAGTTCCCCGAGAACTAAGATTCCTTAGAATAGTAGGGCCCTTAGGGCGCTGGGGTTCTAGCCATTTATCAACTACTTATCCCACCTCCCCCGGCTAGAACCCCAGGGACTAGAGTGCCGAGGGGCCCTTAGAATAGTAGGGCAACTAATCTACCTCCACTCTAGTTCCGGCATTTATCACCCTGCAGGCAGACACCCGGGCCATAGAATAGTAGGGGCCCCCGCCAATGAATAGTAGGCCGGTGCATGCATGCAGAGGTAGATTATTGTAGGGCGGCCCATCAACTAAAATAGTTGTAGGGGAGTTTCCCATCCTGCTAGATGGCTGGTGGCATGTTACGTATAGAATCTGCCTTTAGAACCAACCATTATAGGCCTACCCCTGCAGGCCGGCCCCCCTTCTATAATATTGGGGGCATGTTACGTATAGAATCGAGATGCCAGAATTCTAGATAGTTGTCCCCATAGAATTGTAGGGCTATAGGATGTGATTAGCCGTTGGGCGGGCTACAATACAATCACCCCTGCAGGAACATCCCCAGGTGAACAAGATGCTGATCAGGATCTATACGTAACATGGTGCACAGAACCCTACTATTCGGCCGGGCCGCTATTTGAGTTCGAACTAAGCCGATGAACCTGCAGGGGGACCACTCTCAAAGAAAAGCCACATGAACTGCAGCCCCAGCAGAATCGAATTATCCTCGCCACAATTCTAGTTATAGTTCCCAGTCTCCTTCACCACATTGCGCCTGTTCACCGCTAATTCGGGGCACATTTCTCTGCATGCAGGGGGCCCCCCACCCCCACTATTGGCTAGGGCAACCCCACAGCGTCCTAAATATGAGTGGAGTTCTGCATGCACAACTTAGAATAGTAGGGGCCTCTGCACCACCTGCCGTAAGGGCTCTGCATGCACGGGTAGAGAAAGTCTGCTGGAAGTGTTCATCTGCCTGCCTGCAGAGGTGTTCTGAAGGAGCATTCATTAAAGCAAGCGCTTGTTCTCAGCATCGGCAACCAGTTGGTGAAGTCGGCTGTAAGAATAAGAAAGGCAAACAGTTGAAGGTGGTTGGATTCCGGAGATAAAGCCTGATGGCATGTCCCTGCTTCAAGTTATCGCACTCAGTTTTGATACCTTGCTCTCTGCCCTCGCTCTGCCCGTAGGGGCTGGCCGTTTCGGGGACACCAACCTCTGCATGCAGATCTATCCCCCAACCAAAAAGAAACGAATAAACCACCGGCCCGCCCTCAAAAAATTGTCTAGTTCCCTTCGCGAGTTCATCGATAAGCCCGCTAGAATAATATAATAGGGGCAATGGCATCCCCATAGAATAGTAGGGGCCCACCCTGCTGCCCCGGCGTATAGAATCTGGCAAGCTCGAGGAACGCTACCAATCCCAGCCGGGGCCTGGCTAAGTCTCCTCCCACCCACCCCTGCAGGGATGCCGCAACGGTTTCGTTTGCCGGGTTGCCCTATCTAGCTAAAGCAATTACCCATCGGGGGTGTAGGAAGGATAGCCACCGGTTGCCCAGCCTCCTCCCACCCACAATTGAATCGCCCCGGGGGGCTTCCCGGGCTAGAACTCCCTGTACTCACCGGGGGTGAGCCAGTTAGTTCTTCTTTCCTCCCGGTAGCCTAACTCACTACTCTCCCCTACCCAGTTGTTCTCGACGACCCGGGTGAATAAGGATGGCCGGTTCAGGATGGAGAGCTAGATTAGTTGGTTGCGGCATCAATTAATAACATGGGTGGGCCTCCCTGCTGGAATGAGATTTTCGTTAGTGGGGTTAACCCTCCTCCCTTAACTACAGCTTTCCTCCTGAGCTCTCCCTCGTGAATTCTCTTCCTTATTAGCTAGGGATCTTAGTTAGGCAGGTCAGTCTAAACTCTATTCTCCGATCAGCCCTCACCCAATCTCTCCGACTCTCCCATCCCGGCCGGGGTCGATGTTACGTAGAGCAATTACGTCGAACTCCCTGCCTATTTTGTTTGCACCGGCCGTTGAGGACCCTAAGGTGAGGGCAAGTCAACTGAACTGTCGAGAACCTAACATATTGTGCTTTGTTTGGCTGTCCAGTCCATCCATCCTTCACCCCGTGTCCTAACTCTCTCTGTGGGCTGGCATCCGGAGCATGCTTTCTTCTCTGGGCATGCTTTCATTCTTGCCTGGGGCTTCCTTCCGTTAGTCCCTTCCTTGGGTCCTATCCCCTCCTTATTATAGTTCAACCTGAGGGCTAGCCCTACTATTCTATGGCGAACCTGGGCTAGAACGATAGCGCTACCTTCCTTCCCTCCCATCGAGAACTTCTGAACCCATACTGGATGGTAATGTGCCGCTGTAGCGAGAGGGGTTCAGTTCAGGCAAGCAGGGCAGTTAAGCCTGCCGGAGGAGATTGTTGCCGGAATCATAGTTGCCTATAGATAGTAGGGCCCACTGAGGGATGATGGAGCGTAACTCTGATATTGGGATGGAGCCTCTGATCAATTTATCGATGGAAAAATCCGTAGAATTGAGTTAATGGGTCACTTTTGCAGTAATATGACCCAGACGCCTTAGAATAGTAGGGCAATTTCAAGATGGTTTCTTAGCGGAATGCCTACAATTCGGCTGGGGGGTCACTTTTCCATTAATATGAGCAAGACCCCGGCCGTTGGGAGCCCCGGGTGGATTCTAGCACTATAGCCTCCCACCCACCCGGCAATAGAAAGGGAGGGAATTTTAGGGCCCCCTTTTGTCCTCCCACCCACCCCTACCGCCATGGTTAACCGGATGGGAAGCAATGCCCCTTCCTCAACCTTGCTGGATGGTTTGGCCGCCGGATGGGATTAGTTGGCATGTGACGTATAGACTCTTTCGCCCTACCTTGATAGGGGTGGGGCTGGGGTGGGTGGGTGGTAGAAGTGGAAGCAGGGTGAGACTTTTTGATTATGAAGCAGGGTGATAATTGCAACTATCGAGTGTTGACTGGAGGGCTAGCAACTAGAATTGCTATACGTAACATGCCAGAAGAAGGGTGGGTGGCCCCTACAATAATCTACCTCCAAGTTATTCTAGCGTATTCATTAGGAGCGTATTCTCAATCAATTAGCCTGCTACAGAACGCAAGCGAATTAATTACTACTATTCGGCCCCTTTTTCATATTATTCTAGCAGGTTTATCCAGCCGAGGGCCGAATTAATTGACTGATTAATGCAGGGGGGCTTGACTAGGGCCCCCGCCCAATTCTATGGGGGCCCCTACTATGTCGAAAAGGCCATAGAAAATAGTAGGGTTAATGGCATCAGTCAATTAATCAGTTCATTAATAAACCTGCTAGCCCTTTAGAATAGTAGGGGGCTAGAAGAAGCTAAAATAGAATTAATTGACTGATTAATGCAGGGGGGCTTTACTAGGGGTGGTAGTGGCTTTGATGCTGCTGGGCCCCTTTCTATCTCCTCCCACCCTCCCGTGGTGGTGCTACTGATGGCTAGGGGTCTGGAACAGCAGGTTATGCTATAGGCTTTCGAACTGCCCTACTATTCTAAAGGGGCATCTGGTGGCGGTGGATAAGCGAGAAATGTTGCTGGATCATTTACTGTTACTCCGTTGCCCGTTGCTACTCTACTCTATGGAATCGTAAGGGATGCTGCTGGAGGATATGGAACGGGTGGATCCACACCGAGAAACGGGCTATCGAACTGCTGGAAGGGATGCTGCTGCGTATGAAACTACTGCCCTACTATTCTAAAGGGGTGCTGCAGTCAAGCCTTGGTGCTTGCCCCTCCGCTTCCGGTTCCGGCGCAGGGTATAGATCAACTGGTTCTGCTCGAACTGCTGCTAGAGTGACAGGGATAGGGGTAGCATCTTATAAGAAGAAGGCAACCATATATATCGGCAGCCCCAGTATCATACGCAAGGATAGCGGTAGTAGGATGTGCAAAAACCCGGAACACCATGGGATGTGCTGATCTCCTCCCACCCTGCAGGGGTGGGCCCTACTATTCTATGCTGGAGGATATAGTTGCCCCCCCCCCGCTTCAGTAGATTAGTCCTCTGGGGAATATACCTCTCGAACACGCTATGCTAAGATATGAATCTACTCAATCTACATCTGCCCCTACGGGCGACTGCCCTACTGTTCTAAAGGGGCGACTGGATCAACCGGTGCTTCCGCTGGTAAAGAAGCAGATCCTATAGAAGGAACCAAGCTACCGGGATGCTAGGACTACTACTAGTGGGTATGCTGGCCCGGATGCTGGCTCTGTTGTTGGTGGTGCTTAGTCAATGGGTTCTGGATCGACTACCGGTGCCTTTGCTTATGGGACAGGAAGGAATGCTGCAGGCTTTGCTACTGTATGGTGCAACACCTGCCTATCTATATCCAGGGTTGCTTAAACTGATTTCTCAACTATCTCTATCTCTGCTACTGGCTCTGCTGCTTCTGGATCCCCATATAGATAGAGGGCTGGATCATTTGCTGGATCAAAATAAACAACTGCCCATGCCATAGAATAGGAGGGGCTGGTTCTTCAACAGATGCTTCCACAATCGAGAGCCAACTGTATTTTATTGGGGGCCCCCCAACAACTAATCTACTGAAGCGGGGGGGGGCCACCCTGCAGGGGTGGGTGGTATAGGCCATTATTGATGGAAACCTGGGCCCTTTGAATGCACTTCACCCTAAGGCCTTATCCCGCCAATGTTTCGTTGACGAGGTTGGGTGGGGCCTATAGTTTCTTTGGCAGCAGAGCCATAGAGCCATAGAACTATAGATTGGGGGGGTAGGGGGGGGGCCCTACTATTCTAAGGGGCCAGGTGAAACTAAACTATCTGGGTGGGCCCCTACTATTCTATGGTGGAGGCAGGAGTATCTTTATTCAAACGGTGAGGTGCATTCAAAGGTAGGGCTTGCCAGGGCATTCGATACAAATGCTTCTATTTATTGATGGCCCCTCCCCTACTATTCTATGGGCTTACCGATACTGCTTCTAATCTCACGGATGAGGCCGTTCCAAATAGCCGTAACTTATCCATTTATCCGTCGATCTGAGCTCCGGAGAAGGAGGAAGCAGCTACAGAGTTGCATCTCCCACCTCCGTCGAATCAGATAGGGGAGGGAGGCCCCTTCACCCTTTCGACATAGTAGGGGGGGCCATAGAATTGGGCGGGGCCCCTCCCCACAATGGCCCTGACGAATAGTAGGGGCCCGGCCCTTTTGTTCCCACCCGGGAACCCTATGATTCCCACCCACCCGGATATAGAGTTGCCAGGCAGGTAGGCAAGACAGAGGTTAGCTCTTGATCGAGGGGTTTAGGAAGGCAGGAGCGGCAGGAGCCCACCCCAACCGGTATTGAATTGACTATTGAGGGGTAGGGGAGGCGGGAGAGGAAGGGCTAGGTGAAACTCGACTATCAGCAGGGGACATTGACACTATGGATTGCCCCGGCAGCCCCGGCACACCATAGTCGGAAAGATGCGGTCTGAGCCTATAAGGTGGCCCCCCCTCCGCATCTATTAGTTAACTTTCCCTCAATAAACCCTGTAGTCAATAATAGCCAATAATATGCCCGGGTGTTCATAGGAATGGCCAATCTATAGCCTCCCACCCACCCCAGTTATCACTTCGTTCAATGAGTCGCCCCCTTAGAAAACTATAGAAAGGGGGGGGCCGCCCTGCAGAATAATTGGAGGCGGGAATTCAATTCAGAAGACTTGGATCCACGACCCCACTACGGGGCGAGCTACCGCATTTACAGGATATGTGTGATTCCCCATGGGCGGGTTCCACGGCTGTTCATAGGGATGCTTAATCGACATTTCCGTCAATCGGTGGGGAGTAATTAATCAGCCTGCTAGGATAAGGGCCAACCGAAGCGGCAACGGCTATTTGAGCGGGGCCTATCCACCCTCCGCGAAGAGGACCATTGATCCGATTCCGCAACTATAAGCTATTCCTTTCCCGGCTGAGGCGATCGATCGAATCGAGACTTGCCGGACTCGACTACTAATGTATAGTTTTGGGGGAGGAGATCCGATCCACTTGATCATTTGGCCGGTGGAGAGGCATGACCCCAAGGGACAGAGAACTCATTAGCAGGCAAGGGAAGGATAGTGAGGGATGACCGGAGCATGACCCAACGACTGCCCTTTCCTACTATTGCGGCGAGCTTTCTGAGGCGGGATCAGACAAGGGAGGGACCCCTGTTCCTCTGATCGGTCCATTCATTCTGTTGGTGGGTCACTGATGGGTGGGTCGTGAGAACAGAGGCGAACGAACGGATTGGGATCCGGGAGAAGGAAACGACGATGAAGGCATGGTTCATCGAACCCGTTACGAATAAAGGTCGGGGACTATGAGCCCGGCAGTGAACCATCAATCGAGTCATCGGTCAATTTCCCCCCCCTACTATTTTACGGCCCTACGGGGCCTGCTAGAGTAAGGGAAAACACTCCGCCGTTAAAGCCTTGAGGGGCAAGGGGAGTACCTATCCTTCTAAACACTTGCCAGAGTGCGGAAGGGAAAGCACACCTTAAAGCCGCCTTGAGGGGTGAGGGTGTTCCTATCCTTCCAACTACCTTAAGAGAGGGAAGGTTATGGTTTGTCGCTACTGAACTAAGGCGGGAGGAAGGAGCTGTCTATCCCATGCTGACTCCTCCACTTGCTGCGAGAACGTAGCAGTTTTAGTTTCTCCATTACTTGCTCCCGGAACTTTGACTATTCCCACCCTGCAGGGGGGGAGGGGGCAATATATAGTTGGGCGGGAGGAGGTTAGAAGGAGCAGTTAAAGCAACAAATAAAGTAGTTGTAGGGGAGGGAGGCAGTATTCGTTACCCGCTCGAGCAAATAAGCGCCGGTATAAATAAGCAGACTAAAGAGTGCTGGATCTCGCAGACAGAGTTGAGAGATAAAGGTAAAGGTAGAAGTAGCAAGCGCATCAAAGGCAACCTCTCCGCAATCCTACGAAGCCACCAGGAGGAAAGATGGGAGAGGAGATGGCAGCAGAAGCAATAGAGACTAATGTTTCCGTCTTTGCCTTTGCCTCTACCTCCTCTGTGGGTTCCGTATCTGTATCTGTACCTAGCACTGAATCCGCAACATATAGCTCTAGATCCAAGTAGGAGCAATTTAATCTGTTGATCCTGAACCAGCAGAAGATTGGGTGGGTGGCGGGATGGGCCCCTACCGGGTAGCAGGCCCCCATAGAATTTTTGGAATTAAGCCCCTACCATAGAATTTGAGGGGTCCCGGTTATGCCCCCATAGAATTGTAGGGAAAGGGCTTGTAAAGAGCTGATTAATTAACTGGTAGTTCCGGTATATTAATTGTGAAGTTGCTCAAGTATCAGTAGTGGTTGATACGGTTGAAGTTGAACCGGCATCCTCGTCATCACTTCCAGATCGAAACCCAGGAATGGCAGCAGTTGTTTCACCCGTTGATCCGGAACCACCAGTAACTGTTTACATAGAGTCATAGATCCGAGAGACGAACCGAAATGACAACCTTAAACCCTAGGTTAAAGAGAAGCTAGCACTTCTATTTGCTCTCAATCCAGAAGGAATGCTATTGGGCGTGAAGACTGGTGCGAGACGATAATTCTAAAGGATGCCTCTGCCCCGGTTCTTAAACCCTTGCTTCTGTGGGATCGACTGAGTCCGCTAAGTCTGCTTCAACAAGAGAAAAAGCTGGTTCTTATATACCTCGATTTGGAACTTAGAGAACTGGAACTGAGCGAGGTGGTAGTGGTAAAGCCGTTACTGGACATGGATCAAGTGAATTAATGGATGAACCGGTGCAACCCAAATTGCTGCTGGCTATCGATCCCCTTACCCTGAATAGGCAACTGAATCTGCTTCGATTGGATCTGAATCAAGAGCCGGATCTTCAATTTACTCTGTAACTAGAGAGGCTTTACGTCAATTTTTTCTCGGTCAATAGGGTCCGCTGGATTTGGATCCGTTGCTTTTACTCGATCAATGAAGTCAATTGGTGAAGCTGTAACATCTGCTCGAGCTGCATCTGGATATGGATTGGGAACTTTCACTTCTACTGTCAAATAGCTTCGTCTAGATCTCGATCTACTACTGAGTCAACGAAGTCAATAACTGGCTTTGGCTCTGGTACCTACCATGCTGCTTCCATTGCTGCGGGGTTAACTGGGGGTTCTGCATATAGATTCGCCTATGCCTTTATCACCTCTGCTTTTCCTGCTACCAGAGAGAACCCTTGTTTAAGCCGCCTTCAAGGCCCAGGGTTCATGGGGCTCTTATGGTCTCTATAGTGGATCTATCTGGCCAGGCAATCTGGATTGGTTATTGAGATCTGGCCAGGAGAATCACCCACTAGTAAAGGAAAGAGTTGAGTCCTTTAATCAACTTTCAGGTCATCGATCGTAGTTGCTGAGCTATAAGGTCATCACGTAACCTTCCTTCTAGCGGGGGAACCTTCCCTTAGCTACCGGTCTGACCTGAGCGTAGCTCAGGCCTTGAGCTCTTTCTTAAGTGCCTCCCTCCACACCGGCCACGTCACCTACCTTCCAGGGCCTGAGAAAGAGTTAGTAAGGGAAGATAAAACCCTTAAAGCAAGAGAAGGAAGGTATAAACATAAAAGCAATAGACGGAAGGTCTCATCGGTCTGCTCAGGGTTGGAGAGAGGTCTGCTCAGGTTTAGAGGAGAAGTTCCTTACAAGCAGACCTTACTGGCGTTCAAATAGTAGTGCCTTACAAGCAGACCTGACTGGCAGTATGGAATGTCCTGACCTTACTGGAATTAGTGATTGATAACCGTCACCGGATTCTAGTTAATGACTGATTGATTGTCCGATCCACTAAGGTAAGTCAGAGAACTGGTAAGTCCACTAAGGTAAGTCATAGAACTGGTATGGTAAGTCAGACAACTTGGAATTGAGCAGCCCGGGAACTTTGAGTTATGGACAATAGAGCCAATAAAGATATTAGCGCTCGACCATCGGGAGAGAATTCCTTATTTACTTGCCTTAACTGATTGGTAGTGATAGTGAGGTCAGGCCTGCCCCTACGGTATCTATCTGATCTCCTACTTCCACTCCCCTTGGGTTCTTCCATTAGGGTAGAGGTCACTCCATCCTTACTCTAGCAGGCTGATTAATTGACTGATTAATAGGGGTGGGAGGCCCTTCAAATAGTAGGGGCTATTGAACCCTCCCGGCAATAGCCGTGGGAGCCCTCCCGGCAATAGCCATTGAACCCTCTTCACCGGGGGGGCATGTTACGTCTATAATCTGCTGGCGCCCCCCTGGTGCAGAGGAAGATTAGTTGGGGTAGAATAGTTCAAATGCAGGGGTGGGTGGCAATGCAGGGTGGGAGGGCCCCGGCTGGCCCCTACAATCGAGATACCGGGGCCAGGTAGTTCGTGTGGAATTGAAAGTTTCGATAGTTGACCTTTCAGTCGACGATTCTATACTACACATGCCCCCGCCCCCTACTATCTATCTATCACGATTGGGAAGGAGAGGTTCGCGTAGGGGGATCACGGAGAACTAGAGTATATAGTTGTTTTTAGCCCCTACGGAGGCCCCCCCTCAGATTCAATTGTGGGTGGGAACGGCTGGAGGAGACGGGGCCAGATTCTATACGTAACCCTATCAAATGGTAGGGGCCAACACTAGAATCTACAATTATTGATTGGGGGGCTTGGGATACGGAAAGGATGGTTAGGCTAGGGTAGGATAGGCTAGGGTAGGATAGGCTAGGATGGGGGTGGGCGGCTAAGGCGGGGTAGGAGGCTAAGGCCCCTACTGGCGGGGGAGAGAGGACCGCCCCTACTGGTGGCGGGTTGTTAAGGCGGCTAAGGCCCCTACTGGCGGGGGAGAGAGGACCGCCCGGGTTGTTAAGGCGGCTAAGGCCTCTAGGGGTGGTGGGGTTAAGGCTGGACCAGAAAGAATATCTTGTTCTAGCCGGTAGGGATCCAGGAGCCCGGGGCTTTGTTTGTTCCAGCCTTCAATACGTAATATTATTCTGAACAGAGTTCAGGTGAGGGGGCCCTGCCCTACCATTCCCCTGCTGGCACCTCCTTTATCGATAGGGCGGCCCTGCCCTACCATTCCCCCCCACCCCTGCAGGGGTAGGGGCTATAGTGCCGGTGCTCATTATGCTTGTTCCAGCCTTTGAATAAAATAGTGGAGTCTTTTTTACTAACGTAATACATTGGCCTGTCCATTCATCCATTACCCCGGGTGGCTAGGGAAGCTTGTACTGAATCGAGACGGAGGGTAGGGATCCTCATTTTCAGAGGAGCCCTACCCGGAGGGGCCCGTGACCGGGGGATTCGGTAATTAGGAATGTTAGTCGAATCTTATGAGTTCCACACCCCCGGGGTCCTTCCGAATCTTTTTCCTAATGGTATAGTAGAAATAAGGGTATCTGCTCATGTACGTTATACCCCTCCGGGGCGGGGAGGCCGAGGTAACGCAGGCTGATTCATAAACCATTATTAGATAGCGTATTCTAGCCCCGGGCTAGCAGGCGTATTAATCTACTAATTAATGAACTGATTAAGAAAATTCTCCTCTCCGGCCGAGATAGAATCGGCGGCGGATAGATAATTGAGAGATTAAGTTGCCGAATTGTAGGGGCGCCCATAGAACCATAGAATTGTAGGGGGGGCCGCTGCTTGCCGCCCCATAGAATTGTAGGGGCACAATTATCCGCCATAGGGGCCCTCAGAATTATCCGCTCCCCTAGAATTGTAGGGGGCCGCTGCTCTTTAACAATTATCCGCCATAGGGGCCCTCAGAATTATCCGCTCCATAAAACCATAGAATTGTAGGGGGGGGGCCGCTGCGGCCCATAGAATTGTAGGGGGCCCTCCAATGCGAGCCCATAGAATAGTAGGGGGCTAGAGTAATAATTCTAGTTGCTAGCCCTACTATTCTAAGGGGCTAGAAGGAAAGGATGGTTCATCGGGAGTGGGGAAGCAGGGTGGGAGGAGGAACCGGGTGGAGGGTATCTCGCCCTACAACTATAGAAAGGGGGGGTATGGGGGTGGGTGCATATAGGGTGAACACCCACCCCCCTTTACCCCCCTTCTATATTATTGTAGGGCCTGGCTCCCAAAAGCAACCACCCTATAGTTGTTGTGAGTGGGCCCCCCCTACCCCCCCCACCCCCCCCCAATAATAATTCTATAGTTCGGCTGGTTCTATGGGGCCCTACTATTCTATGGGGCGAGACTCGACTGCTAAGGAGAGGGATAACCTGTAGCGGAGTCTCTTGTAGCTGTACCCCTAGCAGATCAAGAAAGAGTGGAAGCATCAGTAGAGACAGAGGTTGAACCAAATACATATCCAGTCCCATCACCAGACCCATATCCTCTCGACAAGACAGACAAAGCCAGAAAGTCTCTGTGGGGATGGGCGGGTGGTATAGTCGCAGCCAGCCGGACAAAGCCATACAAAGCCAGCCAGTTACTACCCCACCTAGCCAGTAGCCAGCCACCAGGCAGACAAAGCCAGAGCAGCCATTCTCGAAAGCACGGGCAGGTCAATGGCAGAATAGTAGGCCTTCCCTTCTTTCTCTCTATTCTGCTAGTACCACTTGCTCTTGCGAGATCAACTTCACCAGCAAACCAGAACCCTATAGTTCCTTATTCTAGCTTCTTCTAGCAGGCAACCCCGTGTGACTGAGAAGTAGATCCCCTACCCCCCTATAGTATTAGGCCACAGTGCCCGTTTCTACTACACTGTGATGTTGCCCTATCTCAACTCCGAAGGAACACGAGTTACCTCTCAATCAACCCAGCCAAGAGTGGTTCCCTATTGCCATGGTAGGGCCCCTCCATCGAACACATTGGCATACATTACTTTAAGCCCCCCCAACCCAAGGCTTTCTCGCTACTGTTGGTGTTAAGTTTTGTCGGAGAAGGGGGTAAAACCAATGTTGCAGTCTGGCTCTCCCAGTTATCAATGTCTACAACAAGGAGTGATTGATTGCTCTCCCGAGAAGATTTCTGAGCTTAGGTTATGTGGCCCACATAAACTTATAATAGAAGAACTAGTGTTCCGTGCTATCTTCGTTTAGAAGCTTAGCTTTCTATCTCAGCTGTCTATATAAGTCACATGTATCCTGCTGGCGTGCCAAGGTCAAAAATGGGTGGGCAAAACCGGGTCATGGCGGGGATCAGCCCCGCTACAGTAGGTAGGGGCAGTGGTTACGGGGGGGCGGGAGGCGGGTGGGCGGGAGGATAGCCGTTGGGTAGGTTAGGACAGGAGCGGAGGGGGACTCTAGTTGGGTGGGTGGGAATTCTAGTTCCGGTCCCTATCTTCCCCCCACCCACCCTCCATGGTTCATATTAGTTGAGCGTGCCGGAGGGAGAAGAAAGGCGGAGAATTGGGCCATGTAACATAGTAGTTGAGCGTGCCGAAGAAAGGACCCCGCGTGGGCCGGTCCTAATCGTTGGTGTCCGGGCATTAGAAGCCCCCCTACCCCGTAACATATAAACCGAAGGTATTCACCCCGCATATGACACTCTTCAAAATTGAAGCCAGCTTGGTCACACGCATAATCATTATCATCATGGAAATGGAAACTAACGTTGCTCCTCAGAACGGAGAGTCGAAATCCCCGGAAGGCCGAATCTGGCCACTCCACTAAGCTCTTAGTGTTGGCACTGATCATTTTAGTTACACTGGTGGTAGGGTCTATTTTCTGGAGTGGGGAACACGTAGTGCCGCCAGGAGGAGGCGATTCCACCTCCCCAACACTCCTACCAGGAAATCTAGCAGGATTGTGGAAATCCTTTTCACACACGCTCTCCCGGGGCAATCCTGGCAATTCTTATTGGGTTGCTCCTTTTTTGACTCGAAGCGCTCTCAACTCTTGAGGTGGAGGCGCCAAGCACCACCGAACAAGACCAAAATGCGCCCAACGAAGAAAGGGAGGAGCCGGTCACGGCGAATGAAACAGAAAGAGAAAGAGCCGCAATCTCCTCGACGCAACCAAACCTGGAGGTCGAAAGCACTAAAGCAGCGGAGGAGGAATTAGAGAGGCGAACCGTGTCTCCAACGATTGAATTAGCGAGACAAAGCCCCCCGGCAACGATTGCTGGTGGAGAACCGGAGGAATCCACCAACAATTCCAGCAGAGTATTAGCAAGCGTTTCTGCTACTACGTCTGATGGGCCGAATTCCCAGTTGGGGGTCAAAAACAATCTAGAATTATTCAAAGCGCTGGAGAAGCGCTGGAAAGAAATCTACGGAGATCAAACTCCGCAAGAAATAGAGGAACGGGCTCACCGTATTCTGGCCGACCCCGGGATCGAAGGCGGCTTAAATACTTGCAGCAAATTACCCTCTACTCGTCGACCCGGGCTCGCCTCTCTACTAGAAGAAGTGAGCAATGGTTCCGAGGTCTCGCGGCCCAGCGGGGCGGGGGGCCCGTCCACCGCCATTGTCCAGAAATAGGGTCCTAACGGAGTTCCTTTCTATCCAGTTTAGTTCCATAGGTGCCAACTCCGATGAACTCTATCCGAGTTAGTTCAGTTCCTCCGCAGTTTATCGCCTAGTGACCGCATTTATTGACTATTCCCATCGGGGGAGGGAGGTTCCCCCCACACGAAATTGGCAGAGACACCCCCCTCGCCCGCCATGTGACAAATATGAGAGGAGCAGCGAGATGAGTGGCCTCGCAATGTTGATAGTAGGGGGGGGCCGTCACTTTTATTGGCGGGCGCACCCCTCCCCCCTACCCCTATCCTCAACCAACCATGTGACGTATAGAAACTGGTCCCTACCTATCCTACTATTCTAGTGTATGAAGAGACGGCCCCCTACTATCCTACGTCGATCCGTCGAGGGGTTGAGGAAGGCACCCGCTAATCTACTTGTAATATCCTTCTTTCCCATCCCTGTTGCTTGAATTAGGCCTTTCTTCTATCCTCATCGAATGGCGGAATTCCCGCTTAACCATGGCCCCCCTTCTAGATTATTGTAGGGGTAGGGGATTCTATACGTAACATGGGTGGGTGGGAGTTATAGTTCCGAATAGTAGGGCCTTAGAATGGTAGGGGAGGGTGGGAGGCCCTTACAAATAGTAGGGGGGTGAGTTCTGCCATGTTGAAGTAATTAATTCGGCCCTTTATTAATTGACTAATTAATTGACGCATTAATGCGCCCCATAGAATTGTAGGGCTTGATTGAAACCCCCATAGAATTGTAGGGGGCCGCTGCTTGCCGCTTCTCCTTAATCTAAAGGGCGAAGAAAGATTGTGCCGTAGTTTCGGATCTCCGGTAACTTGTTTACGGGCAACTGAGCCAACAGGTTACGGTTCCGGTCTACTAGAGTTCTGGTTATACTTTACCCTCCAATGGAACTGGTGGTAAGCGCCTATGGATGGATATGACGGGGACAGATTCTATCAAATCTTAGGTGAGAGCACGGAGGACCTAATCTTCAGATAGATTCAATAAATCCTCCCACCCACCCCCGCTGCTGCCAAATCTCGATCCGGAACCTCTCGAACAGCGGCTGGATATGGAACCGCCGAGCTGCTTGCTTCCTCTGCAACTGATGAAACTACCCGGTCAACCTAAACCGCTACTTATGGATGGCTTGAAATCCCGATCCCGAAATGAGTCCGTGCCTGGATCTTTCGCTGGTTCAATAATGATAGCTGTTGGGTCTAGATTTGGATATGAAACCGAGCGAAGGTGACGCTGGGGCAGGCGCTGTTTCTGACTTTGTCTCTGTTGCCTATAACCACGAAGAACCGTGGTTCTGCTTTTAGCACTGGATTGGGATCTGTGATTGGCGCTTATGTTGTTGGCTGAAAGATAAAGGTCCTTACTGCGCTACTGCGTGAGTGATTGGACATGAAACTAGCGCTGCTCAAATCTGGAGCAGGGATAGGCTTTTGAGCGGACCGCCTCTGCCCTGCTTCCGAATCTCGGGCAACAGAATCTACTACGGACTCTCTGCTATCTCTGGAACAACAATAATTCCCCCCCCCACTATAGAAAGTCTAGCAGGCTTATTAATCACCCCTTCTATCTCCCCCCACCCACCCCGCCTATAGAATGGTAGGGGGGTGGGGGGTAGGCCCCACCCGGGATAGGTAGATAGGGCCGGGGGCCCTTAGTTTCCTTGGGCGCCTAGATAAACTACAGGCCCCCCTGCATGCAGGGGATCGGCATTAATAGTTGGGCATGTTACGTATAGAATCTGCCTTCAGAAACAACTATAGTGTTATTCTAGCCCCTGGCGAATAGTAGGGCTAGCCCCCTACTATTATAAGGCTAGCAAGCGCACTATAGTTCCCACCCAACCCTGGGTGGGGGGTATAGTAATTTGGCGGATTAATTGACTGGGGGGGCCGGTCAACTATCTTTCGAACTATAGTTCTGGGAGGGAGAGTTAGCCGGGCCCCGGGTGGGCCCCTATCGTAGGGACGGCCCTGGGAAAGCTGCGTAGGTGAGTTTACGTTCTCTAATAGCACCATCACCATATTCTATATGTAATACATAGCTGTGCTGGATGAACGGTGTGGCAGGGTTTTTTCATTACGTAGGTTTAGTCTGTCAGATCTAGTCTACGGAATCAGCTCCGATGAACCGCGTCGCTCAATCAATAGGAGTATATAGCCCAAACAGTATCTAGACATTGGCGTTTCGACATTGGTGGTGTATTCAATAAGTAGTCCAGATCCAACACCAATCTGCCACTAGATGCGGTAGGGAAGGCATTGATTCCAGTTCGCCTATATCCCTGGGTAGGGGCAGCTTCTTTCTCTTCAGGCGGAGCAACCCACTATCTATACATGGTGCAGCTAGTTACTTAGGATCATAGGAACAATGTTGCGGAGGAATAAGATCATGTCGTCTGGGCCATGGCAGCCAATGCTCCTTTCTACCAGTGCTCCAGCGCGGATCATAGGAGCAATGCTGCGGAACCATGGCCCCTACTATTCTGACGGGGATATTTCAATACGCAGCAACACCTGGCATTAGGTAACGTCTCTCTCGGGTATTCAGACACTTCTTCCATAAAACCACCCGCCGCCTTTAGAACAGTAGGGGAAGATGTAGTCGTTCGATTGAATCAGGCATTGATTCATGTAGGAATTCAACCAACAAGAATGGCCAAGTGTTGTAGGTGCTTACTCCGGACTCCGGGATTTGACTTGGACTATGCTAGATCCCGATTGTACGCTTCTGCGAGGTAGGTCCGAACCCCCCTACTATTCTAAGGGACGCGGCCCGCCTCCATTGATCCTTAAGAAATAATAGTTGCGGTTCTTACTTGTTCATTGGGAACTCAGCCCCCCCTATCCTCTATAGTGGGCCCCTAGGAGAGAGAAGAGTGAATCGCCAGGGGGAATGCCTACTATCTGTCCAGCTCAGTTCAAAACAAACCATATGCACAACGCTGGAGACTCTGGCATGCCCTCTACCGGTATCATGTCAGCTGCTGGGAACTAACCGGAGCAGCTCGGGTGGGTGGGAGGCCCCTTTCCTATTCTGAATGTTGATCGCCTCAACTCAGAAAGCAGGACTGCCCTATCAACACGATCGAGCAGTACTGCCAGCATTACGGTACTGCTGACCTATACCGGCCCAAAGACAGACCGCCAAGACGGTTCAAATTCCAATCCACCCGTACTATTTCCTGTAGGGGGGTAAGGGTTTCTCGATTCTATACGTCACATGGGCCCCTACTATTCTATGGCATCGGAGGGCGATAGTTCGGGCCGGGGGAGGGATTCTATACTACACATGGGTGGGTGGGGGGAGGCCCCTACGGGGGTGGCCCCCTACTATTCTATGGCGAGAGGAGGAACTAAGGGCGAACATAAATCAATCGAATTGATCCACCTTTTCTCCACCTACTCGACTGTAAGGCCCCGGGTTCGCTCCGGGCATTGTGCCTTCGAAATAAAGATAGGAAGAATCGTAGTTTGCTTTGCCAGAGAGGGACTTATGTGACTCGACCTTCCATTGGTTGGCTCGTGAATTGCTAGATATTCCACTGAACCATCACCTGTTAGGAGAGGAATGAATGAAAGCCGGCTAGAGTCATCCCCAGCTTCTTATATCAGGCATTTGAACTAAACTAGAATCTAGCTCGAGCATGAACTATAGGTAGGCATTCGTTTCTCTCATTGATTCCAGCCCCATCTCCTTCGTCTCGCCCATCTCCTATTTGTTTAGCTGGAGATGCTAACCGGGGGTGAGGATAGGTACTGGAACAACCCTGCTTTTAGTAAAGCCCTACTATTCTAAAGGCTGGGTGGGCAACCGGTGGCAACAACTATCTAGAATAGTTCTCCTAAGTTCCCACCCGGTTATGCTTTCATTCTCGTTTTCTTGCTCCGTGTAGGATAGTTGGCCCTACCTTCATAACCTTTATCACCCAGGGGCCCGCGGGTGAGGATGGCCCTACCTTCATCCAACTGCATCCAGTTAGAGTTGAGGATGGTAATTTAGTTGTGCCTCACGGAGCTAGATTAGTTGAACTCGATCAAGTAGTTTCAGCTGTAGTTAACACGGAGGCCAGACCTATTGATTGGATGGTTTCTAACTGGATGGAAGGTTCTAACTGGATGGCATTCACCCTGCTGCGGTAGCAGAAATGAGCCCTTCATTGCCTTCCCGGGAATTCTAGTTATCGGCAACCGGAAGGAAGGGAATTGGTTATCAGCAGGAACCAGCATTAAGTCACGAGTTTGCCGGATAACTAGAATCTATAATCCAACCTTTCTCGACGAGTTGACAACCCTAACCAGGAAGTAACGACTAGCAGGATAGTAGAATCTTGCCTCTTGCCCCGTCCTCCCCGGTGAGGGAATGTTCGAGTTTAGTAGCCAACCGGTAGAAAGTTAGTTAGGTCGGACAGCAGAAGTGAAGGATGGAGGACAGTGGCCCTATCAATTCTATGGCAGCTCGGATTCTAGATTGATGCTCGCCCTACGGGGCAAATTAGTTCATTAGTTCCGGAAGGAAGGTGTTAACTCATTTCTAATCGGTAGCTGGAATTCAACTAGTTCATTACCGTTGGGAGCTCCTACCGATGGGTGACAACAAATAGCTGCTGGAGATGGAGCCCGGGGGTGAAGGCTGGATAAACTAATCTAGCTCCGGAAGGAAGGATCGAGAAGATAACGCCTTCCGGAAAGGGATGGATAACGAGACTACCGGGGGGATGGAGCCTACCTAGTTTATTAGTGAAACCGGAAGTACCTCCCACCCAGGGATAGAGAGATTGCCCAGGCACCCCCTTTCTCACATTCTGCACGCCCATTAGAATAGTAGGGCCTGTCCACCTAACAGGCCTGCTAACACCTGTCCCACCTTGCCCTCACCCACTCTCTTTCTTTCCTGTCCACCTAACCATGCAACACTTCGTTGAACTCGAGAAAGAAAGTAGCTTTCATTGAGTCAACCGGCAACTACTAGAAGATTGGTTGGCTGTTCCCGAGCTAGCAAATACAGGACGACCCACCCTAGCTACACCCCCAGAGGATAATTCTAGTTTAGGCATCCCGCTCAAGACCGTTGGATCATCACAGGGAGTAAATGAACTATAGCGGCGGGATGGGGACCTAACTATAGTTGCTGCTCCGGAAGCCTAACTAACTATAGTTGCTGCTCTAGAATTCCCTACGGGGCTGAACTGGTCTCCCGCTAGTTGATTAGTTTACCCTCCCCTCCTTTGCTCCCTCCAAAGTTAAGGAGTTAAACCCGCCCTACTTCCCTTTATTGAGTTAAACCCTGCTTTGCCCCATCTCGTTCGTACCACTAACCCTGCAGGAGTTCAACCCGGCAAACGAAATAGCATCCGATAGCGACGCTGGACAGTACTCAACTGCCCAATAATCTAAAAGGGGCACCGGACAGTACTCCCCACCAATATTGAGGCAACGGAGGACAGGATGGATCGAGCGATAATTAGCTAGCCCGGGGAAGCTGCTGGACCGATGCCCCACCCACTCTTGATGGCCCGGCTCGACGTTTCTACCTCCTTATTCTAGCAGGCTAATTAATTACCGGCATCTACCGACTACAACTAATCTACCGTTTATGGCCGGAAAAAGGAAAGGTCGCCTCCGGGAGCACGGGGGGTGTGCACATCATTACAAATGGATAGGATCGCTCTTAAGCGAGTCCCCCGATCACAGGTACGGGAGGAAACACGGTGAAGTTGTATTACTTATAGATTAGAAGTTGGTTGCCCCCTTAAGGTTAGGATAGTTCGAATCCTGACCTAACGGGAAGTGTGGGCATTTATTCTCGGAGAGAATAAAGTTGTCGAAACCTGCTGTTCGATCGACGGATCGTCGAAACGCGGAAGAGACGGATCGTCGAGTTCCGTCTATCCTAATCTTTATCCGGATGATAGTTGGCATGTTACGTATAGAATCTGGCCCAACCCCTTGATTTTAAGGATGGAAAAATGGAATTCCATCCCGGGTCAAATTCTAGTTTCAAAATGTTGGTCGACATTATAGTTTCTAGTTCGATAGTTTTTATCGATTCTATACGTAACATGCCTACAGGGTATTCATGTGGGTATAGGGCTAGACTAGATTCTAGAGTCTATACGTCACATGCAGGGTGGGATAAAGGATCCACTTCAATAGCTATGATCCCGGGCAAGCCTACTATCTCCTCCCACAACAACTAATCTGTCAGGGTCATATGACTGGCAAAGTGACCCAACTCAATTCCCCGAACTATGGGTGGGAGGACAAAAGGGGGCAGGCTGATTAATAAGGAACTAGAATTCCCTCCCACCCGCCATCTCTTTCGTCGGGCCCTTTAGAATAGTAGGGGTCTGGGTCATATGACTGCCTATAGTTTCTGATGGCCGACCCATAGTAATTTAGCTTTGGGACCATCTCTTTCGTCGATCAAAAGTCTCGCGGACATGGGGTCAAAACCGACCCAACGATATTTCGCCCCCTAGGGCTGGATCTCGGAATTGAGAATTCGTCTGGGTCATATGACTGCCCCCCTGGGAGGTATATTATTGTGACCCATTCATTCCCGATAATAGTTGAGTCAAGAAGATGAGAAACCGAGCTGCTGTAGGGGGAAGGGAGTGGAATACAGAGCATCCGACCGAGGCAATAAATGTCGTTTTGATTGGCCCGACAAGACAGTTGGTTTGTCTCAACCGTGGGTGTATTAGCTCAACCGGAGGATCCAGATAAAGAAGGAAGTCCCATTATTCTATAGGCAACCGGTATCAAGTTCTCTAGATAGGATGGGAGGCCCATAGACTATCTTCCCTTACCTCTCGGAGTCCCTTCCCTTCAACTATCTTACTAACCGGACCATCCTTTCTTTTCTTTGATTAGCCGGCCTAGCTTTCTTCCATCCGGCCTAGCTTTCTTCCATCCATCCTTTCTGCCCCCGATGGAGAGTTGAGTGAAGGATCTTCCCGGTTCGAGCATGCTTTCATTAATGGCCGGATCTGGACTAGTTGGAGCCGGAAAGAAGAACTAACTGGCAACTTCAAAGAAGGTAGGTTCGACGTTAGCCGCCCAGGTTCGCCATAAAATAGTAGGGCGGTATAGCAGGGACAGGTTCGCCATAGAATAGTAGGGCTAGCCCTCTATAGCAGGGAGAGCCCTCAACGGCATCTGATCATTCAAGCGGGAATGCTTTCGGATGGGAGGACCCAGAAGTAGACTATGGCTGGATAGGGAGAGAGAGAACTGGAGATGGGCTATTGGGCTAACTCACTTTGTTTCTGTCCGGCGAGAAGGAAGGCAACTGCCTCGTCAAAGCGTACGAGAATTGGAAGGAAGTGAGGTTATTGTCGAATCCCTTTCCTTCTGCCAATCTAACTATAGTTGTACAGTTCAGCCCCTTATAATAGTAGGGAATTAGGAAGGGAGTTCAACCGGAAGGCTTCATTCACCCTCGGTCGTTTCTCACCCTGGATAGAGAACAATATTATAGTCACTATCTTGCCTCCCACCGAAGGTAATTCTATTTGCCGTTCTCAGAAGAGCATCCTTCCCTCAGCAGTGATGGCCCTAGATTGATGCTCGGATTAAGCTCCTAAATAATTCTATAGAATAGTAGGGCCCTTAGAATAGTAGGGGTAGAATAGCCCTACAATAACAACAGCCGCCCCCCGCAGGCTGATTAAGAAAGAGGTAGATGCCGAACCGGGAGATTGGGAGGTTGCAGCCGGGCATGTTACGTATAGAATCGATAAAAACTATCGGAACTATAGTGTCCCGGAACTATTGCTTCCCACCCTCCCGGGTGGATTAATTAATGTTCCCGGAGGTAGCTATCTCTAGAATCTTTCTCTATCTTCGCCAGATTCTATACGTAACATGCCCCCCTTTCTATATATTGGCGAGTAAGGTACCGGCCACCAGAGTAATGGCCCACAGAGAACGGATGTGACCAGCAACCTCGGGGTTAGGAACTCTTTATTAACAACCCAGAAACCGGCCCTTCTGGCGCCCCGTAGGGCCCTTAGAATAGTAGGGGCCCACCCGTTCCCTGGAACTATTGCTTCCCACCCACCCGTTCAATTCCCACCCAACCGGCATCTATAGCCTCCCACCCACCACTATCGAGCCCCGGTCCCCGGGTGGGAGGGAGCTATAGTTGGGAATTCTAGTTCGCCCCACCCCCCCCCCTACCATTCTATAGGCTAGTTGGCAATAGTTCCGTTCCAGGAGGCAATAGGATGCTCGACTTCATGCTTTTCACTCTACCGTAGTTGCTGGCCAGGGCCCACTAGCAATGTCGATTTACCGATTGAATAGGTGGGATTTCCCAACGGCCTCAACTGGAAAATAAGCTAGGGATAATGGGAGCTCACTAAGCTCGTAGGGGTATGATGCTGGCAAATAATGGTTAGCTCCGGAGAATGCTGCACCTAGAGATCGAAGGGTCCTGTTGCTCCTGCCTATCGTTCTGAAGCTGAAACTGGAGAAAGCGGGTGGGTGGGAGGCCAATAATAGCTCGAGAACCTGCCTTTTGCTAATAACTCTTTTTTATTGCGCATAGGTAGAAAAGGGGCCGCCCCTGCTGATGGTGTTCCAACTCGATCCGCTGTTCCCATTTCCCCGCCATTGACTAAGCCCCTATTCCTATCAAGGGATGGCTATCGAATTGAAGAATTTGCCCTTCAACCCGGCGTAACTAGATCTGCCTTCGTAGCTTTCGCCACTCCCCTACGCCCGGAAGATCTTATGGGCCTGCCTTTTGAAACAAACTCTCAAATTGGTCTAGCTTTTCCAACTGCTCATGCCTAATAACTACCGGATGATAGGGCCGATTACGAGTAATGGTTTCTTCTGTCGCCGTTCCCATTCACCCGTCCAAAAGGTATTCCAACCTTCCCGTAGGGCTCACGATCAAAAGGTAGGTTCCACGCAGGCTGTGCCTGCCGTCTAATAACTATTTCCCACTCGTTTATAGCTAATAGCTGCTGCTTCTGGGTCTGCCCTCGGCAATAACTGGTCCTAAGGATTCGAGTTCAAAGGTGCTGAGGCTGCTGGTACGGATGTTTCTACTCCACTTCACTATGGTTCTCCCTCTCCCTCCCCCGCCGGCCGATTTCTGAATATGGAGATTCTACCACCACCCCCCAACTCTCTAAGATTCCCGGAACTATAGTTTCCCACCCACCCGCCCTACGGGGAACCCCCCACAATAACTCTTCAAACCAACTACCATAGAATGTCGAGGGGCCCTCCTGAGAGCCCCCCTACTATTTGCCCTTTTTCATATTATTGCTAGCCCCCTACTATTCTAAAGGGCTAGCAAGCGAATTAATTACTGATGCCCCCCTACTATTCGCCAAGGCAGGCTGATTAATGGCACAGGCTGATGCCCACTACAATTCTATGGGCCCCTACTATTC
The DNA here is from genome assembly GCF_030272615.1 of Cryptomeria japonica. Taxonomy (NCBI): domain Eukaryota; kingdom Viridiplantae; phylum Streptophyta; class Pinopsida; order Cupressales; family Cupressaceae; genus Cryptomeria; species Cryptomeria japonica. The sequence goes on along the minus strand of NW_026728844.1, from coordinate 846,192 downwards.
TAAAGGCAGGCTGATTAATGGCACAGGCTGATGCCCACTACAATTCTATGGGCCCCTACTATTCGCCAAGGGCTAGGGTAGTTGGACTAGAAAGGTTAGGGAAAAGTCGAAAGGTGGGAGAGGGCATGTTACGTCTATAATCCGAGAAATAACGACCTCCCTACTACGGAACTATTTACAGCTTAAACAAATACTCCCTAGAATCGAGAGGTAGGAACCCCGGATCAAGCTTGGAATAACGGGAAGCAGGCTGGGCTTCATCGGCAAGGGGTTAATGACCGAATGAATGAATGAAGGCTTGACTGGGGCTTAAGTAATAGCAGGAACAGATGGAAGCAGGGATACGGATAGCTTCCCCGCATTCACCAGGAGGAATGACAGCTGTAGGAGGCGGGCTCACAACTACTATAAAGAAGCAAGCTTGTCGGGCGCTAATGCCCTGGCGAATAGTAAGGCGGGTTCTTGGTCACGGATGGATAGCTTTCAAGCAGGGGCCGCTCTGCAGACCCAGCCGACCGGATTCACTGATGACCGAAAGAAGGGCAGGGACCCGGATGCTAATTAATGAAAGCAAGGGTTGGGACTCATGACTGAAACACGGTTGGGCTCTCCGGATTAAGCTTGGAATAATGGGAATAAAGCAAAGGATACTGACTGGGGCTCATGAATCAAGAGTTCGGACCGTCTCGATTCCCCGAATGAAGCGGGAGGTCGGAGAGCAAGGAGATGGGGAATGAGCCATTAATCTTCTGTTTCCGGATCAATCAAGCTTGGACTTTAGCCCCCGCCACTATAGTTGGGTGGGAGGCCCTTCGGGGGGCAAGTTGTTCCGGTTTGAATAGTTGTTGGGTGGGCCCCTACTATTCGCCAGGGCCCTACGGGCCGCATGAAAGCAAGCGGTTGTCCGGATGAGGGGGCGGGCTATTACCATTGGTTGTCCGGATGAAGCTTGGAATAACGGGATTCAGCTTGTCTTATTTTTTGGAATAAGAACGGAAAGAAGGGGAATGGAGCCAGCCGGAGGGATTTCTCCGTTCATGACCGGATTCACTACTGGATACGGATACCGCTGGATGGATTCACTAATAGGATAGAACCCCCGGTTGTGCGGATACCACTAATAGGAGGAAGGGGCTATTACCATTGGATCTCCCCATTCGCCATATATCCAGATAGGGGTTGGGAGAGGAGGAAGGTGCGGAATAGAACCCCCCCACCCTGCAGAGTGGGAGGTCGGCACTATAATCCCCACCCAACCCGGAATAGCCCGGCTATCCTCCTGCCATAGAATAGTAGGGGCCCACCCCCTTTAGAATAGTAGGGCCTTAGAACTATAGCCCCTCGACATTTTATGGATAGGGGGGGCTAGCCCCGGCTGCTAATATAGTTATAGTAGGGGGGAATAATTTGTAGTGCCGCCCTGGCGAATAGTAGGGGCCCTGGCGAATAGTAGGTAGGGGTGGGAGGGAATCTATAGTTCCGGAAGATAAATGGCGGTTGTTTTGGAATTATACGAAACAACATCGCAGATATTCTACGCGGATAAGGGAACTTTTAGTCAATCAGGTTGGGTATACCTTGTCCGGGTGGGTGGGAATCATAGGGCAGGCTGGAGTCCGATATACCCACGGCTACAATAGCCTGCAATGCAGTTACGCCCTAATAACCTGTTAACACCGGAAACCACGAGTTTTAGGATGCATGCATCTGCTACATCCATACTCCATATGCCTTTAAAGCAGACGATAATCGGAGGACATTATTTCCTCTATTCAATACCCCCCATGGGTGTATTGGGCCGAGGGAGTGGAAGCCTGAGGATCCTCTCTTCCCATCCATCCTCTCTTAACGGCTTCCCATCCATCCCGGCCCAGGGAGTGGAAGCCCGAGGATGGATGGAGTCAACGGCCAAACAACAGACAACATTTTCTCCTATTCTCTGAACGGCCAAACAACAGATGGAAGGAACGATTAATGGAAGGAACGGAACGGCCAAACCACAGATGGAAGGAACGGCCGAACAACAGATGGAAGGAACGGAACGGCCCCCTGCAGAAGAGCCCCTGACATTCTTTCTTTACGGTAACGGAAACCGAACCCCCGCTCCTTAGATATAGTAGGGGCTTCCACATGAACACTTATTCTAGCAGGTTGCCCTACTATTCTAAGGGGGAAGGAACTATAGTTTAGTTTCCCACCCACCCGCTAAAGTATCAAGCGCCCCGGCCCTTCCGTCATAATTATTGTGGGAAGAGATAGTACTTCTATTTCTAGGAAGGGGTAGGTTAGAAAACTAGGGGTGGGGGGAAGGATAGTAGGCCTTGCCCCCCCCCTACATTCATTCTTGTAGGCCAGCCGAACCCCCTCCCCCCGATTCACGCGTCTCAAAGATCCGCTGTTGATCCGCTGTTTATGCGAACAATAGCCGCCTTTCCATCATCGGGGATCCGCAATCGAGAGAATGCTTGACTGGGGGGCGTATCAAAGATCCGCTGTTTATGCGCTGTTGATCCGGCTCCCAGATAGATATATAGGCCTGGAGTGAAGCCATATAGATAGGGTCCTCGGGTGCATCCTCGGCTGAAAACTAGAATCGGGTGCCGACCCGACCCCGACTCTATATAGCCATAGCCGATAGCCGCGCCGCCCTCTCCCGATGGTCGAGATCCTCCATCTATTCAAATTCGCCATCTATCTCCTCCCGGAACTCTAGTCCCACCCTGCTTCCCCCCTACTATTTGAAGGGCTAGCCTCCCCCCTATCCATAAAATGTCGAGGGGCATTTGGCGGGCTGATTAATTGACTGATTAATTAAGCCCCTACCATTCTATAGGTAGTCGGGCCAACGATTCATTTTTTTGAGGCCCCTACTATTCTAAGGGTTCCGAGGGCATTGGTTGGTTGGTCCAAGTTGTGCAGATCCATCGCATGATCGAATGGATTCGCCATTCTAGATTCACCCCATTCTGGTCTAGATAGGGGAGATCATAACAGAAATTCATAAAGAGCATGCCCTATTGATTCTTAGGCCCGCCCTAGAGATATATAGGGGCTAGTTGCTGAAACATCACGGGGAAGGTTGAGTCCTATTACGTGATATGAATGATGCATCCATCCGTTATGAACCACAATTCCCATTCCTTGTTTCTCCAGGGCTCCAGGTGAGAAGAATAAACTGGAGTGGCCCGTAGGGGCCCACTTTCTCGTATTAGTTGGAGTTGGCTCCAGGTGAGAAGACTATAAGTCTTCAATATCAAAACACCACTGGGACGGTCTACCACTGAGAACACCGGTTGAATCGAAGTCGATCGGTCCATGTCATAGTTCAGGGGATCGTCTATAGATCTATATGGCTGTTTATCGAGGAGCCCTATACCCTTAACCCTTAACCCTTAACTATTAGATGGGGGATGGGGCCCTCCCCAGATCGATCTATCTTCAACCGATAGGCCCTATCTGAACAATAACTATTCCCTCCCACCTTCTCGTCAGTCCAGACTATCAGATCTAAGAAGATACCACAGTTTTTTGATAAGATACCACAGACAGAGAGGGTGGGGACCCACCACATCCCTAACCCACCCCTGAACATTCAGAGAGGGCGCAGAAGTTACAGATACCTAATAACGTGCTTCTCACAGATAAATGTCGAAAAGAACTCCCATCTGAATGACAGGGTGGGTGGGCCCCTCCTCCTACCCGGTCGGGGATGGGACAGCTAATCATGACCATCGCGCTCGAGAAGACATGAATCACTCACTCTAGGCTGGTTGGTTAGGTTGGGACATGAATCACTCCACTCCGAGCTGAGCTGTTGAATCAATCACTCCGGACATGAATGCTGAGCTGTAAGGTGGAATCAATCACTTCAAGCTGTACTGTCGTTCCACCCATATCGGCCGGAGATCTTTCCCGACTTCCTATTAGTTGTTGGCTTGGACTTCTCCGAACCGATCAAAACCAGCTATCTTTATCCTCCCAGATGCATCACTCGTTGGAACTATTCGGATTGAACCGCCCCCCTTTTAATTAATTGCCATGTTCATTAATACGTAGACACCATTGGCCAATCCAATTGGAAGAGTTTGCATTGGGGCGATCGGTACAAATGGCAATCCATCTACATACAAAATACCATCCATCAACGAATTTCTAAACGGGGGCTTTCAATCGATCGCTAGCGGCGGTTAAACTGCATCGGCGAAGCTCCATGAAGAGCATGAAATCCAAACCAAGCATGTGCCGGTGAAGAACTGACGATTCCCTCCCTCATCTACCATAGAATTGTAGGGGCCCGGGTGTTCATAGGGGACTATAGTTAGGCCCTGGCGAATAGTAGGGGCCCTCCCACCCTGGGCCATCACCCTCCACCGTTAATCCTACTAGAATGAATCATGGCAAAAGCCTTCCTCGATGAACCGGGTGGGAGGCAATATAACCCCCCACCCCCCCCCTTTAGAATAGTTATTGGGTGGGCCCCCCCTACCATAAACTCTTTTAGGGGCTATGGTTCTAAGGGCCCTACTATTCTAAGGGCCCCTACTATTCTAAAGGCCATAGAATTGTAGGGAGCTCGCTAGCAATAATATGAAAAAGGGCCCTACAATTCTATGGGGGTAGGGGCCCCTCGACATTCTATGGTAGGGGCCCTCTTAATTAATCAGCCCCCGGCTGCCCATAGAATGTCGAGGGAGAACCATAGCAACTAGAACTTGGGGGGGATAGGGGGGGCCCTTCAAATAGTAGGGCTTAATTATTCTGCAGCAGGGTGATAAATTAGAAACTACCGCCCTATAGTTGAGAGTAGGGACCCGGCACTACAGCTATAATCTCATTCCCCCCCACCCACTATCATTCCCCCCCCCTCTTCTTTCTATAGTTGTGTTTATATCGGAGATGGGGCTCGATAATATTGGAGATGGGGGATTCTATACGCAACATGCCCCACCATAGAGGATAGGGCCCCCCCGTGGCTCCCCCTCCTCGTCTGCCTTGTGCCCCCTCCTGTCGATATGGCGCTGGATAGGGGGATCCCCAACTGTAACCGGCATTTTCGGGGAATAGCCGTGGTGTTGAGTGAGAGCCAATCGGGCTCTCATTGAGGGAGCCATTGGAAGGTTACTAGAACACCGGAAACGAAGACTACCCGAGCTAATGACAGAGGCGAAAAGACCTTCCAGCCAAGTCCCATTGATTGATCATAACGATATCGTGGAAATGCTGCACGAACCCGGATATACAGGAACGGAAAGAAGATCACCTTGAGACTAAACCAGATCGAGCCCGGGATCTTATTTAATATGGGAAGATCTAGGATAGGCAGCCAACCTCCTGGAAAGAGCAATGTACATAGACTGGGTGAGTAAGGATGCAGCTCCGTGGACCGCTCGTCGGGCCGGATAGGTGGTGGTATCACACCCTTCTCAAAGCAACCGTACGTGACACTCTCGCGTCATACGGCTCCGTCCCGGGGACCAACAGATACACCTAAAGCCGGATCAAAGTCTCTCCACCCACGAACAAACAATCCAATCTCGTCTCGCCCCCCCTCTTCTTTCTATAGTTGCAGCCGCATACTTTTTTCGAGACTAGATTCTATATGTAACATGCCCACCGGAAACAAAAAACCATTGAGATATCAATTGAAAGCAATAGAGAGAGAGAGAACAAACAACAACAACTCTAGGGGGGGTGGGGGGGGGCGGGAGGATATAGTTGGGTGGGAGGGAACTCTAGTTGGGTGGGGGGAGCCCTTTAGCCCCCCACCCAACCCCACACACGGGGCCGCTGCAGGGTGGGGATTCTAGTGCCGACCTCCCCCCCCTGCTGAGGCATTAATGTCACGTATATAATCTGGCCAGTTCGGTTGAGTCAATCTGGCCAGATTCTCGAAAGCTATAATGCTATGAGAGCCGAAGAGGATAGGGGAGAGCCCTAGGATGTCTTTCAAACAGTAGTGGTCTTCCGGGGCGGGTGGGAGGCCCCTACAATTCTATGTGGGGAATCTTATCGATGCCATAGAATAGTAGGGGCCCTCTTCACACAGCTATCCCTCTCCCCTTTGGAGGCGATCAACTGAAGACCGATACCGCTTCATAGCATAACCCTTTGTTTGGTTGGAATCATATGAACCAACCGGTCCCGCTTCATTCGTCCCTCTCCTCTCCGGCCAAGCAGTATGTCAGTCTTTTGGCAACCCCCTTTTGAATAATATAATAATAGGGGCCACCCACCCCTATGCAGGTTCCATGCTCAAAGTCGTCCCTCTCCGGCAAAGCAGGATTTTAGGCGCCCTATCTCAGTGTCCTCACTTTCTCACCTTAGCTCTTATAGATAGAAGTGCCAAAGTCCCGAAAGAAAGAAACCCAGGGGTGGTGGGCGTACCAAACAATCAATAGGACAACTAGTGCAAGGGCTATGATCCGAAGCGGAGACTTCTCGAATAGATAGAAGTGGAGTGATGTTCAGCCATTCTCAACTGGACTCAAATCCCCACCCAGCTATTCATTAAAGTCGTCATTCCCACTTTCGTTCTTGTCCCCTCAGGGCCGAGCCCTACAATTCTATGGGCGAGGTTCCAATTTAACCATTTGAATGACAGAAAGACAGATAGGTGGGGTAGGTGGGTAGTTACGACCCTTCTGAGCGAGAAACATCAATTTCTCGACAGCCGGTGCACCAATGCAGGGCTATCTCCGGTACCGGTGACTCCATCCAAAACATTGAAACGTGCATTACGTATTCGTATATAAGATACCAGCATCCGAACTTTAGGGTGGGAGGGCAACGGCCCATAGAAGTAGGGGCCCCTCCAGTCAAACAATAACTCATTGGGTGGGAGTTCCATAGGATAGTTCTTATTAATTCCTGCTAGAATAAGGAAGCAGGGTGGCCCCTACTATTCTATGGCTAGTTGTGGATATAGTTGGCCCGTTTGAGAGAAGATTTGCTGGGTGGCTTGGTTGGGCATGCATTCTTACCTTGGGGGGGGGGAGGGAGGCCCCTACTATTCTAAGGGGGTGGGGTGGGTGTGACTTCGACGTCCGATCAATCAATCTGTGCTCGGGCAGTTGTTTTGGGAAATGTCGTCTTTAACGAATGAATATAGAATGCCGATGCCAGCTGGGCTATCTATACAGCTGGTCAAGCAAGCGAGAGGATCGACCGCGAGGGAACCCCCTATCCATAGTAGGCATCCCACCCACGCGTTCAGTTAGTTGGAATTGGTAATGGGAGGTGCTTTAGAATACTCCATTCCTTTGGGTTTTGGTGGATCGGAGAGGAAACATGGTCAATCAGCCCCGCCTTCCCCTACCATGTAGGGGCCCCCCCACCCCAATTAATGTACACCTGCTAGAGGAAGCGCGGTACTCGGGTTTCCGAGCACTCGATAGATCGAGAGATAACCTCGACCCATCGTCCATGCTATAGACAGTGATGCAGTCCATACCATACTATATACGTCACATGATTGGCACCACCATCCGACTAGAGTTAAGTGGGGCTCTTGGTAATGTGTTTAAGGCTGTTCAAATATTAATGAACTAATATGAAAAAAGGTTGATTAATTACTTATTCTAGCGTATTTTCCCCTAGGGCCTTACTACCCAACAGAGACAGGGGAGGGTAGATCCACACACAGGGAACAGCCCTTTCCGTTCCCTGGGGCAGATGGACCGACAGGGAACAGGGAAGGCGCACGGACAGGGAGCGAAGGGGCACTAGAGATCTATCTGGCTATCGAGAGGCCCTATCTTTCTTCTCCATATATGGGGCACTCCCCCGCCCCTCTATATATCTGCTCGACCTCCGGGCCTCAACTCCACTCAACTCAACTCGGCAACGGGATAGCCCCTCTACCTTCCTCCCACCAACTTTCTATTCCACCCACCCGGCCTCCCACCCGGGCGGACGCTTCTTTCTTTCCAGGATGGCTTATGCCCCGTAGGGGAGAGGCTCGACATCGGAATCTACATCTAATCGTGCCGGAGCTGAACTGACAGAATTACACCCATTAGATAGTAGGGGCCCTCTCTCACCCAACAAACAACAGGATTCGAAGCGGAACCATAGCAATCAGACGACGCTCCGGGGGGGAGGGAGATGTCGAGTTGTTTGAGCAGGCAGTTGGGTTATGAAATGGCTGGATATGGTCTTAGGAGTGCAGGAGCCATGCGGGGTTTAACCGCCTCTAGAGCCTTCTGTCTAGATGTTGTTGATGGTACCATTGAAAGAAAATTGGGGTTCGAACCTTCTGGATTGAGGTCACCCAGGATAGGTAGATAGGGCCTCCCACCCACCCTTATTCTAGCAGGCTGATTAATTAACCCTATAGTTTCTTTGGCGATCTCTCAGATGGGCCTATAGTTTATGCCAGGCGATCTCTAATCCTGAGAATCGATCTCTCAATTTCCATAGTTGGGGGTGGGGGATGCCGCCAAGATCCGGTTCAAGAAAAAAGGTAGGGGTGTGGGGCACGGACCAGCTTAAAGATGCGAATGTCAGGGGTGGGGGGCATGTTACGTATATAATCTGATTAACACCATCCCAAGAATATAGGGCGTTCGCCTGGAACTTGATCCAATTATGAGATGGGCCCCTACCTCTGAATCTCAAAAATGAGATGGGCCCGATGAAGCATCGGAGGAATCTTTCTTGCGTAGTCTAATCGGCCTATCTATATATCCCTCCTTCTCGGCTATCTATATAGTAAACCCAAACCCCAACTTGAAATAGAAGCGGTCGGGAGACCCGCCCGGGCCGGGGCGCTCCCTCCTTCGTCGGGTGAATCCCCCGCCCCTGCCCCTGCTTGTTGAATGGGATGGGAGTTGGTTTCTGGTTCATGGTTTATGGTTCCCTATGCTATATACGGCGATCTCGCCGAACACCTATCTATCTCGAGTGATGCCATGCCAGATTGGATTGTAGATAGTGATGCCACCATCCCATCTATTAGAGACGTTAGACGTTAGTAGCCGTGATACAACTGATGACTGGTGATTCGTACCAGTCATATCGCTACTATAATGGATGATGGATGATCGATCTATTATACGCGTGAAGTGATGCCGCCATCTCCTATATTAGACGCAATAGATCGGCGATAGTGATGCCAGCATCTCTCATTACCGGATTCTATTTTATTCTATTCCATTTGCATCATAGATAGTGAGTGATACGACTGATGACTGGTTGTATCACGTATAGAATAGAGAAGAGTTAGTCTAGTCAACATCGACCTCCTCGGCCTCCAGATAGATATATGGGGGGGCGTCGGGGGACTAGACTATAGGTAGTGCGGTCTATATCTATATCTATATCCGGAGGGGGAGGTTGGGTTGGTCCCCTAGAGGTCGGGGAGTCCGCTTGTATAGGTATAGATTATCCGCTGCGCCCTAGATTTGAGCAGAGAATCCCCAGCTTCGGTGGATGGGCCATAGGCCATAGATCGAGATCGATCTAGATAGCGGTGGATGGGGGAGAGTTCCACTGGGTGTGCAGCGGACGATAGGGTTAGGTTAGCTCCGATCCGCTGATCGATCATATAGATAGGTCTGAAGTGGGATCGATCTATGAATCAGGGAATAATCTTGGAATAGAAAATCAAAATCAAGGTTAACTCTCATCTGAATGAAATGAAGGTGAGGGATACGACTTGTTTTGCTTTGACTTCCGAAATCAAGGAGGGGCAGCTAGATCCATATGGGTGCTTGCGAACTATGAAATATGGCGAGGGTCCTTCGGATCCCCATATAGAGCGCCCAGCCCATAGAAATAGTAAATAGAGGGCTGGTCGAGCCGAGCCTATAGATTAGAAAGTCCCGTCGGCACCCTGATTAGATAGTCCCGTTAGGGGTGGGTGAGGTTGCCAGATCATCTATATACAGGGGCTGGGTATCGGTGAGGTTGGTACCGTCGTATGAAGTCGGAATACCCCTTGGTGAAGTGTTCCTAATCGGTATATTGATAGGTGGGTACACAACCTACAACTTGATAGGTGGGGTCATGACCCCACCTACGGGGAAGTGTGGTGGGTACACAACTTGATAGGTGGGATCATGATCGTACCCACCTGCCCACAACTAGATAGGGATAGGTGGGTACACAACCTACTAGGTGGGTACACAACCTACTAATAGATATGACCCCGGGTACACAACTATATAGGTTATAGGTGGGTACACGACTATATAGTTAGGTGGGTACACTTAGGTGGGTACGATCTATGATCCCACCTACCTATTGATAAGTGGGTACGATCATTGTATCACGGCTACTAGAAGAGATGGGTGTTGACGATCCGATCTTCTATCTATCATTGTGGGATCATTGACGAATGGATTGTTGTCCAAAAAAACTCTGTCGCTTGCTCCACCTATGTATGGCTTAGAGAAGGATTAGGACTCGTTGGAGGGCTTACAAGCACTAGGAAGGCTTAGTACCCCATATATATAGATAGATAGGGGAAGGATTAGTACCCCATATATAGATAGGGGAAGGCTTCATAGCACCAGGCACTCTTCATACTAGTTGGAGGGCTTACAAGCAGTTGGAGGGCTTAGCCATCGGGCTTCATACCAGTTGAAAGGCTTCCAACCGGGCGTGCCCACCGACCCCCATAGAATAGATAGGCTCAATGCCGGATCGCCCCCCCTTTCCTATTATTGTGGGCCAAGGCCCAGATAGATATATAGGCGCTCCCCGCCCTAGGTATAAAAAACTCAACTAGAATTGTCGTCGGGTCGCCGGTCGTCGTTTATACCTATCTATAAACAGTGCAAGGATTGGGTGCCGAGCCATATATATATCTATAGGGGCTTTCATCGTCAGTATGAGGATCGAGTGCCTGGTATGAGGCCCGCCCCTATATATAGTGGGAGTAGGAGGATTGGGTGTTCAGTTAAGAAGTGGTTGGTTAAGGCTTCAGTGGTTGCCCTATATATATATATAGATGGGGATTGGGGTGCCTGGGTTGAGGCTTATTAACTTCGTTAGTAGAGGGATCGAGTGCCTCGAGGCTTTAGTCGTCAGTGTAAGGATTGAGGGCCTAGTCTCAAGCTTTAAGCGGCCCCTATCTATACTATACTCATATATGGGCAGGATCGAGTGCCTCGAGGCTTTAGTCGAGAGTAGCAGGATCGAGTGCCTAGTGATAGGCTTTCCTCGTTGGTGATAGGATCGAGTGCCTATATGGCCGGCGGCCTATCTATCTGGCGGCGGATACCATATCTAGTTTACGGGCATGGGGGCTGGGGTTACTGGCATGGGGGCTGGGCCCTATACATCTATAATAGATATATAGCCGCACTCGCAGCTTGGGCTTGGGCTATAACTAACGGATTGGGATTAGGCCCACTATTCCTATTCCCATATCCGGGTCAATATAGGCTTTCAGTTCGGGTCATTATTCATGCATGCAACCCAACCCCCTTGGGGCCGTATTCGTGAAGACTGTGTCTATTTCGATCACGCCATATCGGGGGGAAATGCCTTGCCTACCCTTGCCTACTGTACCGGAATCTTCTCCGGGTCTTCTCATCCATATTGTGGTGGGCGATGGATGGTCATTATTAGGTATCTGTGAGATAGAGAGAAAGGCTATCGGCTATGGGGCACAGTATATAGTTGAATTGGCCGCCCCTACATAGCTAGCTCACGATGGGTCAGTCATCAGTCATTATTAGGTATCGAAGCACAAGCACGATGGTCAGTCATTGTATCTGTGCGATGGTGTGAGAAGCACGATGGATGACGACTGACGACTCGACTTAGTAGGTTGGTTCATAGGTTCATAGGTTGGTCCAATCATAGGTGTCCCAATCATGGTTCATAGGTGTTGTCTCATAGGTCGGTCCAATCATAGGTGTCTGTCTGCCAATCATAAATCATAGGTTGGTTCAATGCCAGTCGGAATATTGAGTATCAATCTCAATCAATCAATCGAGTGCCCCTATCTATCTAACCGAAGACTACGCCGTTAGATAGGGGCCCCCAGACAGATAGGGGCGGGGGAGTGCAGTATATAGTTGAATTATGTATAGAGATAGAGATTTTGTTTAGTATATAGTTTGATTGGCACTATATAGAGATAGAGATAGCCCTAGAGTCTCATTGGCATTGGCATTGGCATTGGCACTGTATAGAGATAGAGTTTCATTGGCACCCCCCACCCCCTATATAGATTTAGATAGGGGGCCCTCGATTGCCCTGAACTATCTATCCGGCCAATCGAGTCCCCATCGTTCAGATAGGGGTCCTCGCCCTCCCCAGATATCAATCTAGAATCTAGACATTCATTTGTATGACATATAGAATAGAGTCGGTCGAGCATCCTTCCGATAGAGTCGTTTGATAGATGAAAGTAGGTAGTGCCATCTATCAAAGTAAGTAGTGCCATCTTGAAATGAGTGCATCTATCTATATCTAGGTAGTGCCATCTATTCTTATCCTCATCATGAGTGCCTCTTGCCATCTTCTATCTTGCCATCTATCTTTCTATCTTGCCATCTATGGATTCGAACCTTCGCATGAATCTAATAGCTTGCTTTTAGTAAAGGCCTATATATCTATCTGGGGCCGCACATCGCTGTATGGAACCACACATTGAATAAGAACCGTTCATTCGGGCCATAGACCGAGAACCGCACCCGCACCCTAGATATAGATTCTAGATATGGCTCTTGATTGTTTAACCCGGCCCCACCCCGGAGAACCGCGAAAACTAACTAGAAACCTGGGCCCACCCGATGTGATGGATGATGGTAGATGGCTGGCTGGATGATGTGCGATGGATGGGGTTATCAGTGGTATCACGGCTACTGTAATGGATGATGTGTGATTGATGGATGATGCATCGAAGTATCTCAAGTCGGGAAATATTACGGCTACTGTAATATGACCAGATAGATTGAAGTCCATATATGGATAGGCCGGGTCATTCCCCGGAGTATGGTGGGCCATTCATGCAGTTGTATTATCTCCCCTTGGGGTGCCCCTATGGGGCGGGGCTAGAATGGGGTTATTTTCTTATCTCCCCTATCTAGACCAGAATGTGGCAAATGGGGTCAATAGCAATAGGCCAACGGGCGTAGGAGACCGCATAGATGAGATGGGCAGATAGATACAGATGGGCAGATAGATATAGATAGGGCACATCGATAGGGAGGCCCTCCCTATATCTCTATCTCTCTACTCTAGCCCAGCCGCAGGAGACAGGCAGGAGTCCCTCCCCCTCCATTTAATCAATCCCGTTCCCTCCCCAGCCAACTCCGCACGAGCCATATCCAGTAAGTAAGTGCGGGTCGAGCCCTAACTAACACCAACTCTCGGTCGAGCCCTAACTGATCTATTAGATAGATAGGGGCCCCCACTCTATAGATCTCCCGAGAGAGCTATAGATGAAGCTTTCGCCGTAAGATATGGATAGGGCAATTACTACTAGAATTCCGATCGACTTAGCTGAGCTTTCGCTAGTATTATATTCTAGTTGCAAGCAATAAGATATAGATCTATAGGGCCACCTCCCCCTCTACTCTCTACTATAGGTGGATATATTGGCTATTGGCTATTGGCTATATATCAATACAGTTCACAGAGAGCTTCCCTCACTCTACTATTCTATCTAGTTGGGGATTCGGGGTGCCCTGCCTCGAGTCAAGTCAACGGACGACTGACTCTCTAGAATCGCCAACCCAACCCCCCGGGCAGCTGGGAGACGAGGGCTCCCTCCCCCCTCTAGATATATGGCCAACCGAACCTCTATCTAAGTGCCGACTAGATCTATATACTACACCCGGCCCTCCTTTCCTCTCCCCCACCCCATATAGAGATTAGAGAGAGGGGGCCTATATATCTATGGGGGGGCTTAGGGCCACCTCCGTTCACCGAATCTGGTCTATATAGATGCAGATGCGGCCTCTATTCTATATGGCACTGTTCGCCAAAGGTTCATATTCATAACCCAACCGGCCCCAGGTCAGCACTGCTCAGCTATGGATTAGGGTAGGGTTCATCGGGGGAGAGCCTGACTATAGAGAGTTCTCCTCCCCTATAGATCCCTATCTAAACAGAGGGGGGGGCCCCTATCTATATATGGTCTATATGGGGCGGCTATGGTATGGCTGGCTATATAGAATAGCCTTTTATATGGTTCACGGGGTGAGCGATAGCGCCTTGAGGACCCCTATCTTTCTTTCTATATGGGATGGGGGATGGGGACCAATGGCCCTATATAGATATGGGAACTCGTCCCCCAGATAGATCTATAGGGCAATCGACCAACAGGGCCCCAGGCCAGCGGCCCATAGATGTATGGGATAGAAATGCCTACTGTATCGGAATGCATCATGCATCGGATGGATGCCCGGGGGCCCTCATGTAGTTTCTATTCTAGCCTACGGAATTGTATCGGAATGCATCGGATGGATGCCCGGGCATTGGTTAGTTTTTCGCTAGTCGCCCATTCCCGTTAGCAGATATCTAGATAGGGCACTTCGTTAGCGTGTGGGGTTGGGTGGGCGTTCCATTGGAGATATTACCAACTCCCAACTCCATTCTCTATCTATATAGAATAGACGAGAGTTATAGACGAGAGACGAGACGGGTATTCGGCATAACTAACTAACTGACTATAGATAGGCATTGCCCATTAGCTGAGCTAAGCTATCTGGATCAGACATTGAACTGGGTGATAAAGCCCTTCCGGGGAACGCTCTTGATAGAACCCGCCCCCCGGCGGAATGGTGAAGTGATTTTTCAAGCCGCTCTCGATGGTGACGAGCCCGGCAACCTCTCTCTCAACACGGGTGGGAGGAGATGGCGAGGGCCCAGCTATATCTATCTATGGGGAACTATCTATAGTAAGGGCCCCCCTATCTATGGGGATGGGGGCCCTATCTCTCTATGGGGGGTCGAATCCACCATATATATAGAGACGAATCCATCTCGAGCCAGCCTATCTATATATGTGGCATCCATCTATTCTATACGTGATACGACTTCCCCTCCCGAGGGGTTTCCCCCTATCTCGAGTCTAGAGGGGAGGTGCCCTCCCGAGGGTTCTAGGTAAACCCTCGGGTGCCGCCAGTATATAGAGAGGGGCCAGCTGCCCTCTAACGTTGGGCCCATCATGACAACCTATCTCGACCGTATCGAGTGGAGTCGACCTGACCTCGACCCTATAGATTCTCTGGCATATGGGGTGCCAATGAAACTCTCTACTGCACTCGACCGATAGGGAGAGGACCGGTCAGGTACCGACCCCCCTTCAATCTATAGGGCCCTATATATCTATGGCTCTGGGAGGGGCTACTCTATATAGGATAGGGGGTCGAGCCCAGGACGACTAGACGGTCCAGCACAGCCTATTATAGGCTCCTCCCCCAGCTAGATCCCCATATAGAGAGAGGGGGGCCGTTGGGTGAGTGCCAACTCTATATTCCCGGGGTGGGCACTCAAATAGAAACTATAGGATAGCCGACAACTTAGAAAAAGATGGGAGTTCCCATCCATCCATAATGAGTACGTAATACTCACTCATCGGAAATCATCTCATAATAGAGGGGCCCTATTGGTAGGCCCGGCACCCCCTTCCTCTATATGTTTTGACACAACCTATTCATCAGACCCTCTTTATCATCGGAAAGTGGATTGCTGAAGACACACACGAGGTATTATCCAAAATATGAAGGTGAGGGACGGACAATTAACAACTGCCAGATTCTATATCATTAACAACCTACCCGTGCATGCCTACCTTCCTCATGCCAGGCAATTACGCGCTATATGACGCCCACCTGGCTGGACAGGCTTACGTGCCAGGGATAGGCATGCATGCATCCTACCTAGCTACGCCCCGGGGTGTGGGCCCCTTCAATATTATTGCTCCTTCTCAAAACTATCCTCGGCCTTGGCCGGTGAAAGGTGAACTATAGTTTAGTTGCGGCCGGAGGAAGCCCTATCTCCTATTGTTCGCTCTCTAGATATATAGTCATTCCCCGGTTTCACTTGTCTTAACTCTGACCTTCCCATAGATCCATTCCAATCAGTGTCACCCTTCCTTCGGGCAGCCTTCCAGGGAGAGCAGCGAGATTCCTTCCAGGGGCGGATCCTGAACTCACCTACCTCCGCTCATTCAAGCATACCCGAACTCACCTACCTTCCTCCGATTTCGAGCATAGGCTCCTGAAACTCACCAATTTTTGATAGGGGAGGGCCAGACATTACTTCCTCATGATGCCTTCCTCACGTCTTCCTGCCCTTCGGCTAAACTGACCTACCGACTCTACTATTGAGCAGGGGGCGGGTTACTACAAAAAAAAGGATGAAAGGCAGAAGTTTCACTTTCACAAACACCTCCTGAAAGAAACAGCACGATATCCTGAATGACTATTATCTTCCCTCAAACCAACCACAAGCAGGCAGTTTGTTCAACCACAGGCAGGAGGGCAGGAAAGCAGCTAACTTCGAGAGACCGGTCGAGCGAAGGCAAATATGACCCTTCCCAGACAGACTATGGAGGAACTTCTCAGGTCCTGGGAGGTATCACTACTTTTCTTTTGGCCTATCCATCGTTGATATGCCTACCTTCCCGGACATGGGGCCCTTTTCAGGCCATTTCCGATCACTCACACAGCGACTTATCTTCTTTCCTTCCAATAAACCTATTTAAGGCGGGCGGCCTGGTGGAGATAGGCTATTAGTTGACCTATCTTTGACACGCCCAATTGATAGGCTATTAGCTGATCTATCTTTGACACGCCTTATATATATATTATAGCAGGTTGTCCAAGATCGATCTCACCCCTCGTCTTTTGGTTGTCCAAGATCGATCTCAGGGAGGTGGGGCCAAGGTTGTCCAATGAGATGGTGTTAATCCTATTCTATACGTAACATGCCAACACCAAACTATCTATAGTTGGGGTGGCTGGGAGGATATAGATTGGGGTGGGTGGGAATAATATAAGAAAGGGCAATTCTATGGGCCCCTACAATTCTATGGCTTTGAAATGCTTTTATTGGTGCGAGTGCTTACTATTTTCTAGAAAAACCTGAGACATCCATCTGTAGAGTCTGACGAGTCCTTAACCCGCTTCCCTTACCTTCATTTCATTCAGATAAGGGAGGACCTTACCTTCATTAAATGAAGGTAATGCGATAACCTTACCGATTGAGAGCGAAAAAGGAGATAGATAACAGCTGGTACTTGAACCAATCAATCAGGGGTATGAAATGATTCAACAAGGTAGGGGAATCCTTAGAAGCAGGATCGTTGGGTCGGCGAAAGAAACTATAGGCACAGTCATATAAACTTTGGATCAATGCCTATAGTTTCTCTAGCATCCGGCATGAATGTTACGTATATAATCTGGCCGACGATTGAAAGCATTATTGCCCTATTAGACGCCTCCCACTGGCCCCTATCTTCGGGGCATCCCCATCTGGAAAATTGTAGTTTAGTCCAGTTCAGTTCAGTTGCTCTATTCGCTCGCGTCGCAGTGCAGTTATTGTCTCCAACTCTATGCCCACCCACCGTTCCTCGCCTATCGATACTCACCTCACTTGGTATACTCGATCGAGCGACTGCCCCTATCTATCTGGTCGAGCGTCCGTCTCTCTCTCTATGTCGCGGCGTCTCGCTCTCTCAAGCATTATCTCTACTCTATCTCTCACATGAATTGTCATCGCCGCCCCATTCAGAGTTTAGTTTGCACCGTCGCTCCCAGCCGCGTGATCAGCCCCTGTTCGTGCCGCTGATGCTCGTGCTGCTGCATTATCTGACTATGCCTCATTCCATTGGTCCGGCTCCGCCATGTCGAAGATCCTGGCGGGGCGGTCGCAGCCGCTCATTCCCTATCGTCGCAAGCTGCTCCCACCCCCGGGGCTTAATCTCCCTTAATCTCCCGGAACTGCCATCTCCCGGAACTTCTAATCCCGGAACTTCTAATCCAACTTCTAACCCACCCCCCCGGGAGGTTTCTAGTTGGGAGATAGGGCGGATCCTCGACCCACTCTATCCCAAAAGCCCCTTAAGGTCAAGGCGCCACATCGTGAGATGCGGATGCGGCGGATCGAATCCCGACCCAACCACGGCAGTTAATCCCAACGCACGAATGGAATAGAATATGGCGTGGTTAATCTCAACGCCGTGGTCCATCCCAGCCGTAATCCGAGCTGTTCATGTTCTCCTGTCCCACGTGATCCGAGCTCCCGGGCCCATACCCATATATTGCGATAGGCGATAGGCGATAGGCGGGGAGAAAGAAAACGACTAGACGGGGACGGGGAGAAAACGACTGGACTGAGTAAGATTCGATTTGGATTCGCCGGCTGCAACTTTCTATAGTTGTCGTTGAAACGGCTAGGGCGGCTTGGAGAGATAGATTTGTTCGATCTCGGCCGGTAACTTATAGGTTGGTGTGGTAGGTTACTTGAAAGTTGAGAGATATCGATCGCTGCATCCTCGACACATCATACCTAAACACAGCTGACCAGGGAAGGAAGCCCTCACCCTGGTCATCACATGAGACTGGCCTAGGGCCCCCCCCTATTATGGTCACCTCGTCTCCTAAAGGTTGGGTAGGGGGGAAGGTCATCATGCTCTAGCTGGACACTCACCAGACACCAAATGCCATCTGGAGTATGGGGCCGGCCAATCGACCGTTCGAACTATCTTTGTCGGACGGACGGACCGCCCAACCAATTGTGTCAATACATTGTGGAACCCTCCCCGCCCGGCTGCTAGTATAGTGAATGCTAGAGAAATGTATTGGTTGTTGAACAGCTCGCTCTGGGACTATAGTGGAAATATCGAGCGTACATAAACAGCAGATGAACGAGATCCCCTCACCCGTTCGCGCATGGATCGTCATGGACTCCCATGATTCAGAGAGGAAGGGATGGATTAGGCTACCCTGACGTTCCCCATGCTACAGCTGCACACTATCCTCCCCACCCCTATATTCTGCCGGCTGCGGCCCCCGGTTCTATGTTGTTTGGTTCCGTTGAATGATCCCGGGAGCCCACAACAACCCCACACGTATCTCTCCCACCATATGAAGATCGATGTCCAAAAGCCAATCGGAGGAGTGATGGCTGGGTTTCTCCCTTAGGCAGCGGATGCCGTGGAGGGAGTCCATCTTAGTGTAAATACGGCACATTCGAGTGAGTGAAGCCTCGAGGAAAGCACTCACTGGAATGACTTCTCTATCACCAACTGCTGGCGTACTTCTCTATGCGGGTCCTTTGGCACGTTTAATCCGCATCATCCTCGTCGGATCGATGCTGAAGTAGCAATGCACACTACTGCGGAGGGGAGGGGGTTGCGATCCTGAGCATCCGAGGCAAGATGCTGATCAGGATTTCTAGTTTGAAAAGGTGGGTTCGCCTAACATTCCTTCTTTACCGGTTCACCGGCCCGCCCCACCCTCATCGTTGAATGCACCTAGCTCCCTCTCTTTACCTATACTCCAGTTGCGAAACTTGCTACGGGGTGGTGGGGCGCGCTTTAATCAAAAAGAATAGGCCCCCCTTGAATCAAAAAGAATAGGACAACCGCCCGTAGGGGCCCCCCACAACAACTATTCGTAATCAATTCCCAACTCCCAGGCCGGGCCCCCCCACATGAACTATAGTTCCTGTGCATGCACAGGGAGGGCTTCTATGGCCCCGGGGCCTATTATTAGATTATTCGGGAGGGTATGTATATTGCCGGTGCATGCAGAGGGCTTCTATGGCCCCTACTAGAACTATATTAGCAGCCAGGGCGGGAGGGCTGCTATTATATTGCCGGTGCATGCAGAGGGTTATTCTATTTGCGTGTGTGGGGTTGGGTGGGGGGCTAAGTGGGGAATTACTATAGAGGGGGGGGTGGGGGGTTATATTGCCGCAGGCAGATTAATGGCAGAGGGTATGTATATTGCGGTGAAGAGGGCCCCTACTATTCTATGGTATATCTGCGAAGGGGTTTCTCCAATTAGCCCTACTATTCTAAAGGGGGGGGCCCACCCACCCTG
Organism: Cryptomeria japonica; assembly: GCF_030272615.1. Lineage (NCBI taxonomy): Eukaryota > Viridiplantae > Streptophyta > Pinopsida > Cupressales > Cupressaceae > Cryptomeria > Cryptomeria japonica. The sequence goes on along the minus strand of NW_026728844.1, from coordinate 826,180 downwards.
CATGGAAACCTGCCCACTATAGTTAGTTAGGATAGGCCCCCTAACAAACCACAAGATCAGATCTCTTCGCACACTTCACAGGATCAGATCTCTTCGCACACTTCAGTCCACAATAATAAAGAGGGAGGGCGGCAGCCTCATTCAGAGAACAAGGAACAGAACAACCGCATCTTTCTATACCACTTCTTTTGCCCCACTAACAGAAGGACACAGACGCCGACCCACTATAGAAAGGATAGGGAGCATAAGGATAGAAAGGATAGGGAGGATAAGGACCGGCAACCGCCGGGATGATCAGGGAACCCATACCCGGGCAACCAACAGAAGCACAAGATCTTCGCTACCTCTATTCTTGATTCAGATGAACACCTACTATTCTTGATTCAGTCACTTACAGAAGGAAAGCCGGCAACCAAAGCGCGGTGGCAGCGAAGTTCCAGTGGGGAGGCAGGAACCATCCATATAAGAATGGATGTCCTTTTCCTTTTTTTGAGGGCTCGGATAAGCCATTATCCAAGTCGGGCGGAGGATGTAGTTCACCACCCCGACCCTTCTTTCAGCCACCAACCCCGGGCCCCTATGATTCCCTCCCACCCGGCTATAGATTGGGGTGGGTGGGGGGAGCAACATAACCCCCACCCAACCCCACACACGGGGGCCTACCCACCACTTAACCCGCACTAACTTCCACCTACATTGACTTCACCGCACCAACCATGTCACCTACTCTATTGACCTTCAGGCACTCATGTCACGTATATAAGAGGAATAGGTCATATGCTTTGCTCGATGTGAACCCGAAGATAGTAACGTCGCCATCTATCTATATAGTTCAGGGGCGCCAATTAAACCGAACTATCGCGGCACGACGGCGCAGCTATATAGAAATCAGGGATAGGGCCCGACCCGACATCTGTAGTTATGCATGCTCGGAAGATCTCTCTATATAGAGGAGATAAAATAGTGGGGACCGCTATATATCTGAACTGGGCTGCCCCAGTCAAGCTTCGCCCCTGCCCTTGAAAATAGTAGGGTTCAGGCCCCGACAAAAGAATAGAATGCTCTTCATGGAGATTATCTCTATCTGGTAAAGAACTGAACTATGTCTCACCTAATCCGAGGGAATTAAACGATCTGATCCATCGTCCCCTATCTAATCTGCCCCTACCATTCTATAGGCGGGGTGGGTGCCAATTAAACTAGTTCACTGCGCTCGGCCGACTGCAGTTGATAGTTCAGGATAGGACGAGGGCCTGAACTATGGGGCACTCAATTCAATTTATTTATCAACCCCCGTCGAACTATGGGTTCAGGGCTCGACCGGCACCCGATGGCGACGTTCAGAGTTCAGGGGTTGGGGAAGGGGGAGCACTCAACTTGTCCCGGATTGGGGGATAACCAATTGATTGGATTAGCTCGACCGGCACCCTTCACTAGATAGATGGCGAGCACTATTCCCATATAGATCTAGATATATTCCCCCGCACTCATCCCCACATCCCAACTTCTCCGGCCCCTATAGATCTATCTGGGATCCCCGCCACTATAGTTCCCTATGAACACTGCCATTATGCCCTACAATAATCTACCTCCCTGTGCATGCACGGGGGGGTAAGGGGGGTGATAAATGCCCCTTTAGAATAGTAGGGCCCGTCACCCTTATAATAGGCCGGGGTAGGGGTAGGGGGAGCCCCTACTATTCTATTATTCTAGCAGGCGCACTATAGTTCCCACCCAACCCAATGATATATAACCCTCCCTGTTCACAGGAAATAGAATAGCAGCCCTCCCTGTGCATGCACAGGGGGGGCGGGAGGTATGTATATTGCCTGCAGGGAGGGCTGCTATGGCCCCTACTATTTGAAGGGCCGCCTTCCGGTGCATGCATGCAGAGGTAGATTACTCTTCTAAAGGGGGGGTGGGGGGCATAGTAATGAAAATAGTGATTCGGTTCCTTGGCATAGTTCAGGGGTCGGTCGAGGCCGTTGCAGATCTATCTGGGGGGACGAGTCCCGTTGGTCTAGAGTTCAGATAGGGGCCCTTGATCTCCAACCGCCGTACCCGAGCTTATTCCTAGTATCTGGGGGAGTGTCCTTTGTCCCTACCGGTCGTCCCCCGAGATAGAGAAATAGAAATCCTTCCGTCAGTGCTTCATCAGCCGAGAGTTAAGTTCAGGGGCGGGGGAGTGCCGAGTCTCTAGTTCAGAGTTCAGGAGCCCCATAGAGAGTTCAGGCCTCTGATCTAAGTGCCCAGTCCCTTCTCTATAGCCTACCCGCCCCAGATAGATGAACTGACCTGTGACTCGGAGCTATGATCTTTCGGAGCTAGAACAACCGACCGAAACACCGGACTCCCTAATAAATAATAGGCCTTTCGCATCTTTCGGATCGGCCGCTAATGAATCGTAAGCGTGGTGAATCGTAAAGAGCCCCAACGTCGTGAGCGCCGCTACTTTGCCGATCGATGTGGATGGATGGAATCCCGAAAATCAGTATTGATGGAACTTTTGAATTCATTAGTCAATTAATCAGTGCCCTACTATTCTATGGCCTTTTCGACATAGTAGGGGCCCCCAGCCCCCGCCCGGGGGCATAACCGGGGGCCCTTCTATCAAGAATAGTAGGGGGCTAGAGTAAGCTCGCCCTACAATTCTATGGTACTGATTAATTCAATAGGGGGGGACTCGATATTGGGTATAAAAAGGTAGCGGCCTAGGGAACAG